>NW_015638975.1:486537-494052 GCF_001515625.1 Sinocyclocheilus rhinocerous | reverse complement strand
TGTAGATAAAGTGATATAAGGCAGCGAGGGAGAGAGAGAGAGAGCAGGCAGACACACTGTTTATACAAGATCAGAGCTTTCCCATTCACCCGGCTTTGAACTGAAGACGGGGATGTCTTTAGGCGTACATGTGTATTCGTATAAGCTCTGCTTTGCTTCTGAATTAAACTGAGCTGTTTAATTCTGAGAAAGGCTGTTCTACAGTAAGAGGACGAAAGCCATGTTGAGCAGCTTTGGGCTGGGATGCTGCGTGTCTTATTTACAGGAAAAAGCAAAAATAAGCTTCACTTACCTTCACAAATTCATTCCTCCGTGGAGCTCTTTACACCTCCAATGGTGTGGGTGATATCTGACCCCAGGAGAAGATGACAGGGCTGTTCTGAGATTTAAAAAAAGCAACCATGCAGGTGAATGAAATGTAAGCTGTAGATGTAGCAAATATTTTGAGGTTTGTTGTTTCATTGTATTTATTTATTTGTTTGACTTTCCTCAGCATTATGACTAAAATCTTTGCTCATGATTTAATTTTCCCCCTTGAATTTAAATATGGTCACAGTAGCATATCCAGGTCATATTTCAACTCAAAAGCTAAATAAATTCAAGAAAATTAAGCAGTGATATTTTAGTATCATTTATATACTATTACATTTCTGTTAATATTTTGAATGATTATATTTTTATTTTTTTGTTTACATTTTAATTTTAACATTTTTTGTCATTTGTCATTTCATTTGTTTTTATATACATTATGAAGTTTTATTAATTTATTTAGTTATAGATATTTGATTATTTCAACTGAAATTATACAAAATGAAAAATGTTGCAACTTTAGCAACTAGCTGAATTTTCTCTCACACACACACACACACAATTTCAGTTAACATTTATTTTATTTCAAGTAATGAAAATGTGTTTTATGGTTAAAGTTTTAGTTCAATATAATAACCCTAAAATTAAGCTTATTTTAGGATCATTAATAATTTTTGTATTGTGACATTATTTTATTGACAATCAAGAACATTTTCCAACCAAATTCTCTGTACTTCAATGTGTCTGGGTATATTTTTCTCATTACAGTAATAGAGAAAATGTTTACGTAAATCAGCATTATTATTATTATTATTATTATTATTATTATTTTCTTTGCTTTTTTGCATTATGGTAATGAGAATTGGGGAATAAAAATTATTGGGTGTAAAATATGCTTTACCTTCTTTGCAAAAAAAAAAGTTTGTTTTTTTTTCTATGAATTTACTGTAAAATTAGGACAATCTTAAAGGGGTCATATGATGCGATTTCAAGTTTTCCTTTCTCTTTGGAGTGTTACAAGCTGATTGTGCATAAATAAGATCCCTGAAGTTGCAAAGACTAAAGTCTCAAAACCAAAGAGATATTCTTTATCAAAGTTAAGACTCTGCCACGCCCCCCTAAGAGTCAGCTGTCTTAACCATGGCTTGTGTACTGCATCATTACTGTGTCTGTCAGGTGACTCTGTTCCCCTTTCGGGCTTGAGCTGATGGTAAAACTAATGACATTATTTACTGTTTACATTTATTTTGAAAGATGAAGCTCGCGGTTATGGTAAGGGGTGTTACATTTCCGATGAGTGCTTGCGGTGTTTGGCCAATCACAATGCACTGGGTCAGCTGGCCAATCAGAGCAGACTGCGCTTGTCGGAAGGAGGGACTTTGTAGAAAACGAAGCGTTTGAGAGAGGCGGGGCATAGAGGACCTACAATAATGTACAGTATTTGAAAAATAATGTGTTTTTTGAACATTAAAGCATGTCAACATATTCGGTTTCACCAAATACACAAAATAATGATCTTTAAAAAAGCATCATATGACCCCTTTAATTTTCTTTCTTTCTTTCTTAACAATTTTCCCCATAAATTATTCTTAGAAAGAACTCATCTAAATGTTAATCTGTTGTGTTACTCAGATGTACCCAAGGTGTATTCTTTTTGGTTTCCAGAAGCCTGGGGTTTCCTGTTTCATGTTCATGAGAGCTGACCACAGCATGAGAGAGATAAAAGAGGGTGATGATACTTGAGAAAAGTGACCTGATTAAGGAAGATCATTTGGCATGTATTCTGTTTCCGTCACTGGTTTTATAAACGTCAGTGTGAATCATTTTGCACTTGGAAATGTGGAAAGAGCACAGATAATTTTCTTGCGACATCATCTGTTAACCATGTGGGTGTTGTTCATACAGTACTGTATGTGCTCGGTTGGTATTAGTGTTCATGAGCAAACAGTGTTTTCTGTCTGTCTGGAGCTGTGTGCTTTGTACCCAGCGCAGCCCTGTACCCTCAGGCTTGATTCATCATGGTCCATCCCTTCTGCTGTGCCCCATTAGGATCAGAGCTGCTATTTCTGTCCTCTACCTGTGGCGGGATGCTCCCTGCATTGCCTTCATGCCTCCTCGGCCAAATTCCATTAAATAAGGGAAGGGTTTGTCTAAGGTCCCTTTCTGACAGAATGCTCTGGAGGAGTTTAAAAGAAGTGATGGGGTCTAATGGAAACCTTTTAAAGAGGCTGAGCTGACCAGTGGGCTGCTGTCTGGAGCTACTTCAGTCAGTAAATACACTGTCCTGTGATCTCCTGCCAGAGCTCGTCATTGTATGCTTCTGTTTGTGTCTGTGAGAGAGGGAGTGAATTAGACGCAGAAAGAGGTGTAGGAGGAGATTTCAACAAAGGACCACAAAATAAAACCGATGAAGAGAGATTGCTCTCCCAAGCCATATAGAGTCAAGCAGATATTGACTGTTCCCTTAAGCATGAGCTAAAGCAATTATGTGGAAAAATATGCTGTCACATTGAAGGTCACAGGTCATTCGATGCTGTAGCATTTCCGCTTCACTTATTATTGGCCAGATTTATGACCCTTAGGTTTGATTTAATCGCTTAATCAATGGTCAGATCATTTAAGTTAAAAGAGTCTATCATGATTAATTTGAGTCTGATTTACACTGAATTTAGTGCTTTGCTTTTAGAAGAAAGCAACTGTTTTTTCTCTCTTTGCTCCTCATTTTTGTGCTGAAAATGGATGCATTTTTATTGAATATCAAATACACGCTCACAGAAACAATGTTGTGATTATGCTTGGAGTCTTAGAATTGACCAGAGCTCTAAATTAACACAACAGCAAGAGTCAAATGAGGGTTAAAAAAATTTTTTATGAGTAAATGCTTGCAGAATGACTTGTTAGTTCGATCATAGCAGCATAATATGTGTGTATTGTTATATTTACATAAATTACTCCATGATGGTAAATGATCTCAGATGGAAGGTTACAGCTTTATGGCTTAAAGGGATAGTGCACCCAAAAAAATGAAAATTACCATCATTTATTCACCCTTATGTCATTCCAAACTGTATGACTTGCCTTTTTCTGTGTAACATAAAAGAAGATATTTTGAAGAATGTTGGTAACAGTTCCAGTTCTCATTGACTTCCATTATATGGACAAAAATACTGTACCATTGTAGTCAATGGGAACCAAAACTGTTCCATTACAAAATTCTTCAAAATATCATATTTTGTGTTCCACAGAAAAAAGAAAGTCATACAGGTTTAGAGTGACATGAGGATGAGTAAATCATAACAGAATTTTAATTTTTGGGTGAACTGTCCCTTCAAACGGCATCTTTCCATCTTTTACACACTAAAAATAATAGATTAAAATACATATACATTTATTTTAAAAATTTAAACTCTATGTTGTCAGGTCATTCTAACCACATGATTCATCTAATTTGCTTGATGTAATATTTTCCTTACACAGTGGCTCAAGATAAGACAAATGTTGAAATAAGATAAATGTTGTGCGTTAAATGTTAAACATTAGAATATAAATGCCACAAAATAATCTCTAGTCAGACTAAATGTAATGCTTTTATGGACGCAATTCTCAAATTGGCTGTATTTCTCATAGTGTCCTGCAGAGGGCAGAGTTTTACCACATTCTCTATCTACACTCAAACTGTTGAGACCAAACTGCACACAGCATACTCTCATACCATATAAATATGAGTTAAAACACATTCCTTTACAGCTCACTTTGCCTCAGTGCTGTATTTGAGTGCAGTGATGTATTTTGATCTGTTTGGGGCTGCCTTGAGAGCAACACTCAATAAAGAAGAACCTGTTAATTTGATTAGGCCCGCCATGCTGTGTGGAGCACAGTGCTTTAAATCAGTGTGAAAGTGCGCTTGTTCCCTGATGGGGGGGACATGTATGGGAGAAGACGGCACTCAGCGTGCAGTGACATTAATGAAGCTTGGGTGGACCTCAAAACTGAGCTTGCCCTGGCAGAGAACTTGCTAGATGATTTATTTAACTCAATTGATGTTACAGTGGCCGCCAGTGGAGATTGTTCACTCTCTGTATATATACACTGCCACCTCTTGTTTTCTGTCTCATACAGAGACTTGCTGGTACAGTTTGGAGAGAGGGAAATGAGAGACTAGTTATAGTGAATCAGAAAGTGAAGAGTAAGTCCTTGTACTTTGGTCTATTTTGAGAAGATGGAGAATGAAGGTTGAAGGTCATCCACAATCTTTTAAAGGCATTTTATGTGGATTTATGTAGCCTGTTTGAAGAAGCCCTTCAAACTGAACATTTCTGAGTAAGTGACCTTGAGCTTTATGTGTTGCAGTTTTCCAAGGTACTTCAAAATACTGAAATAGAGACACATTAATTATGATATATGACAGAAACATCCCCTGTATGTCACCACGTGACGTGTGTATATATTTGTACAGTTATTTTTCTCATGAGTCAGGCTTTCAGTGAGATTACTTTAGTAGTGAACATGATTTCTTCAATTAATGAAACGGCTTCCCTGGCATCCATCTGCACCCAGATGTAAATAAGTAAACTTCACAGATTATGTGGTTATATTGCTAGTCGGCGTTATAAAAGCAGGAAATAAAATGAGAACGTTTTAGCTCTGCTAGGATTGACTCTTTCTTAATCCAAATTCTTATTCTCTCTCTTCCCAAACTTGTGAAATGCAGGAAGTGGTCCACAAAAACAGTCATTCTCTGGATGGAAATATTACATGCTATATAATTGATCTCACTCAAACAGGTATGGTTCCAACAGCACTCATGACTTCCTCTCAGCTAATGCCTCGGGAGTGAGTGTTTGCTTCGGCTGTTCTGAGGGATCAGGTGTACACTACACTGCTCACCCTGTTTTCATTCAGTAAGATATTGTTACTGTTGTAGAGTGAGACAGTCTCAGATAGGGACTTCCAGACAATGCAGGGGTCTTTCTCTCATTGGGTTTCATTTTGAACGAGTAATCATAAACGGGATCATCTTCTGCGATTATTTTATTATTATTTTTTGTGTGTATGTGTGTGTTTAGAAAGATGTCCCTTGATTTTTTTTCTCTCTTAGGTTTAGGTCTGCCATCAGTAAAGTTTACAGCTTTTGTTTATTACATTTAACTGCTACCACTGGAGTGAACTGATTGCTGTTGGAAAGGAGAAGGGGTGTCGATTTATGTAGCTGTGTGGCTCTTGTACTGTGTGCAGTTAATCAGTAAATGTCTGATTGCTTCCCCTCTCTCCTGGTGACGTCTGTACCAGCCTTTATATCTCATAAAAATGGTTCGTTCCAACTTATTTTGGAGTAAATTCATCAGTTTTATCCCAACATGAAGTGGATCCGTGTCTGAGATTACATTGTTTTTGTTATCGTGAACACTTCGTAATCATTCCCAAATGTTGTATTGTACAGTATTAGGGAGGTTTTTCTGAGATGTGTGCAAAATCTCAAAATAGAAAAAAAGACACCCTACCACCCCGGTACTGGAATATCTGAGCCTACACCCTTATCAGGAATGAAGTGTATCACGACACCAGCAGCTGGATTTAAAGGCAGAGTAAGGGATTTCTGGTAGCCAATGTTTATATTTGAAATCACCAAAACAAACACGCCCCTACCCCAAAAGGGTCTTGCCCCTATTTTGATAGCTCCGCCCCACACATACGTACGCAACCCAGGCAACGATTAGTTCTGTGAAACAAAGCAAAACCAATGTTACACCGTGTCTACGGACGTGAGCGGTGCGGCGCAACAAATCCCGACAGAAAACTGCTGCCGGGTTCTATTTATGACGTGCTGACACATTTCAAATGGTTTTCAACGGTCGTTTGATCGCGTCCAGTGTAGGCAGACTTTAGCTGTTGTAGACACGGTGTTACTCACCTATTGAGAAGAAACAACGCAACCTCGGCGTCCGATCGCAGGCCTCCGCTCCTTGAGTTCTCTCCAGCGCTGGAAAGCTGATCCGATATTTACACGGATCCTACTTCTTGCCTTATCGTTCCGCAGACGTTTTCCTCTTTTGTTTTTTATCCGCCATCTCTATCTTTCTGTCGCTCGGCTCGGCTAATGTCCGTCCCATGCACTGAACGCGCTCTCCTCCACATCATGAGTAGACACGCCCCTTATTGCTGATTGGCTACAAGTTTGTTTTGCGATTCGGCCCGAATCAGTTTTTAAAGCGTTTTTGAAAAATCACTTACTCTGCCTTTAATAAGAGAGTTGAAGAAAACATCTTGCAAAACAGAAATAAAGAAAGAAGTGAAAAAGGTGCGAGGGAAAGAGTAGGGAGGATCCGGAGGAGAGAAAGAACCAGAGATGATAAAAGGAGAGCGCAAAAGAAAAAGTGTTGTTCCAGTGCCCAGCAGGCAAAGATGAAAGGAGAGGCTAATTAATGTTGGTGATTAAAGCTCATGCTCTCTGACCAGCTGCTTGTGAATCCATGATGTCATTGATCATCTGAGAACTCACCGGCCCGTCCAAACACACTTCAGTGAACCTTTAATCCCGCTCACACATGTATGTGTGTATGCATGCAGAGAAGCATTCATGGACAGCCAGATGTTCCTGTGCTTTCTTTTCATGTGTTGCCTCAGTATAGATTAACCCATGATATATTCAATTCATAAATGTCCAGCTCTGCTATGTGGGATAAATGCATGCTTGTATGCCTGTGAAATTGCTTACGTGTGTTTTCATAGATATTGTGTGTCAAAAATAGTGTAGCTCTTTTAGTTTTCAGAGTTTGTCTTCAGTTATACAGAGCAAATCAGTATTGAGCAGTATCTAAGCTGCCCTTTTCCAGCCTGACAGCCTTTAAAAAAATGCTGTATGGGCCATTCACGCAGGAGGACATTTTATATTGAAAAACCCAAGATGCGGGCAGTGTAATGGTAAAAAAGGAAGTTTATTGATATGCTTTTTTAAGAAGTTGGATTTATTTGAACTCGAGTGCCATGTTTTTAGAACTCTTTGTAATGCAAGCGCAAAGGTCAAAGTCATCTGTCTGAGCAATGAGCATTTTGCTGTCCAATGGTCATGCCTTAACTTTGCAAATTCTAGTATTGCATTAGTATTGCATCCTTCTCTTGGGCATTTAATAATTTTTGACTTTTCAATCAGAGGTTAATCTTTTTTTTGGCTCATTTTATCTGCAAAAGAAAACCTGCTTAATAATT
>NW_015638975.1:468996-486121 GCF_001515625.1 Sinocyclocheilus rhinocerous | reverse complement strand
AAAGAGCTTGTGAATGACTTGCTTGCATGTATTTGTGAACATGTGAGAGCATATGAAATGCATATGTTGTCTTTTTACCTTGTGCATTTATACAGGTGCCTTGACCAATAGAGCTCATGCAAGACCTCTTGTGTTTTTCATTTCCGCTTCTCTCTTTCTTTCTGTGGGGGTAGAATGAAGACCTCTTGTGTGCTTAGACATTCCACACAGTCTAATGAAATTAAGGGTGAGGCTTTGTGAGGAATGTGCTTTGGAATGTTACTCTTTGTAATGCAAGCGCAAAGGTCAAAGTCATCTGTCTGAGCAATGAGCATTTTGCTGTCCAATGGTCATGCCTTAACTTTGCAAATTCTAGTATTGCATTAGTATTGCATCCTTCTCTTGGGCATTTAATAATTTTTGACTTTTCAATCAGAGGTTAATCTTTTTTTTGGCTCATTTTATCTGCAAAAGAAAACCTGCTTAATAATTATAAGGAGTTTTTCACTTCCAGCCTTCATGGACAATTATATATCACTTATCAATGATTAAATACAAAATTAATGTTAGTTATGAAGATTAATGTGGTTTGGAATTGCTAAAATGTGCTTGGAAAAAAAAGATGATCAGAATATCAACTTGCATACCTGTGTCCCTGTCACAGATGTGAGGAGACTCTAATTTTAGAGCGGCCGGTTTTTAAATCGATACCAGCGCGCCAATCACCTGCGGTGTCATCTGAATTATGGCACAGCCTTGGTGGATGTCAGGGCACATTTGCGATGCTGTGACGCAACTGACTCACACACACACACTCTCTGTATGCAGAATCCTTCTTCATTACCCATCGGGCTTCAGGGGTCAATCTATCTTTATAGTTGCTGGGCAGAACAACATGTCAATGCATGAATAGAAGAGGAAAGGCTCACTGATGTTTATACACCTTTTGTTTAACTTATCGGTCAGTAGATATGCGTTATGTATTTTGCTTTATATTTTATTGATATGTGTGGAAGGAAAACATTTATAAAAGAGTAAACCGAAAAGGCAGTTTTTTGTTTCTCCTGAAACATTAATTAAGTTCCTCGGGATGTTGAGGGAACTTATTCTCATGATGATTCACATCCTTAAAACATATAAGATTTTTGACTTTTACAGCAGTTCTGTGCAAGTATCATAAAAACTGCAGCCCAAATAGGTGGAATAACATCATGAATGTGTAATTAATTCACATGCTATATTTCATCCCATTCCCAAACGTTAATGGATTTTCCTTTCCTTTGGAATGCATAACATTTCTTTTCAGCAGATGGGAATGATTTCAATCCATATAAGTCTCCTTTAGAAACATGTTACACATTTCCAAAGATGCTTGGAATTAAGAAAGGATTAGTCACTCTTGATGATATGGTTAATTTAGCATTTGAATCTGTGCTGTAATAAATGATCAAAGCGTTAAGAGAGATTTGTTGGATATCCATTTAATTAATCGGAGCATTTCTTCATACTGCTATAATAAATACAGGTCCGGCAGAGCTGAGTTATGCACAGTGGTTCAACAGTCTCAATTTGTAGTGTTGGACAATTTGAGTGCATGAAATAAGTTGTTTATTTTTAGTAAATGGTAATAATGTACAAGGTTTTTTTTTTTTTTTACTTATTGCTGTTTTTGACATTATTTATCAGGATTTGCACACACCTACAATTTAATACTTTGAATTGCCTTATAGTATGGCAATTTTATTATATCTGTTCCTTTCTTAAAACTTCACTATACTTGCTTTTTTAATAGACTTGTTTTACTGTTATTATATACATTATTTCTAAAATATATCAAAATATATCTAATCTATATCTAAACAGTCTTAATTAAGGGCTCATAGAATGCTGCATTTTATTTTCATTGAGTATTGTTGCTGTGTTGTTGCACATTTGACAAATACATTTTGACTTTGAAGGGCATGTACTTTGCACGTGGCATTATCTCCATGCTTGTAACTAATAAATAATGGACGGGTTTAGAGACTAAGACAAAAACAAAATACACAGTAAGAGAAAGAGAAGAAAGGCTGGCATGTTGAAGGGATGTATTACTTCAGACATCGCTGATGTCAATGAATGGCTACAGGATACTTGAGTGTGTTTCCATCATGAAATGAAATGAGAAGGCAGAATTATGATTCTCGCTCTCTTAACAGCTGTGGTGTAGCTCTCTCAGTCACATTGTGCTCTCTCCCAATCCATCATGTAATTGCTCAGCAGCGCATAAGCGCTCCACCATCTGACAGTACTGCTCCACACACCAGCGTCCAGTAAGACTTTACTTGAACTCTCACATTAAACAAAGTAAGCACGTCTCAGCACAACTATTAGTGATGTGAGCTCACATGCTATACATTACCATTCAGTTTGTGATATTTTTTCTTTGAAATAATTCTCTTCTGCTCAAAGGACTGCATTTGTTTGATTAAAAAAATACAATAATATTGTGAAGTATTATTACAATTTAAAGGGGTCATATCCTCCTGACTACCAGCTATGGAGTTTTGTCCACTGTAGAGGACATTATGTTTTAGCGATTTCTCATGTTACATGTCACAGTTTTAAATCTGGATGTCCTTTCCAGAGATACCAAATGATTGGATGTTTCACCATGGCCTGACATTCATTTAGTGATCAAGTGTAACACCCTTATGGAAATATGTTATTTTGTAATTATCATTTAAATCTGACGAATTGACAAATTGTTTGTCATAAATCAACAGCTCAGGAAAATGTTATGGGGTTTCAAATCAAAATATGACCTTCTGTTATGAAACAGGACATCAATTTCATACATGTCCACTGTAGAGGACACCTGGACATAAAGCATGTTTATTACACATTTTACACATGGGAGACACAACAAATGAATAGAGAAAAAATTATATATCAATGTTCCTATTAAATATTAGATATTATTATGAAAATCTTGCTAATTATTACTCCCATTATTGCACTTATTTGTTCATTCTATGTTGCCCCAAAAACACATTAATATGCAAATTAGATACAGTTTATAGATACATTGTATATAATGGAAAAACTCGTTTATGGCCATTTTACACACATTTTGCATAAAGAAAAATGGTTTTTAAAAATATCTTTCATAACATAGTTGAGAATCATCTTTATATAAAGTTTGGTATAAAAAATGAAAATTGATTTCTGGTTAAAACAAAAATCCCAACCTTTTTGCCTTTTCATGTCTATTCATGTCTTTTTATTTTTTTAAAAACTGGACTTTTTAAAGTCCCGATGTGCTCTACAGAGGACACATGGCATGTCATATGAATAAAAAATCATTTTTCAAAAATTTTATTTTTCTAAATTTTTCTTATGCTCTAAACAATGTAATGACATGACAAAATACTAAATTCACAAAACTGTTTTTTCCTGGTAGTCAGGAGGTGAGGTGTGCCATTTCTTGTTAAAATGCCTATGTCTTCTTAAAGTCAGCATGAATTGCTGTTTGTAACCCATTTTCTTTCCATAATGTGACATATACTGTACACTACCATTCAAAAGTTTGGGGGCAGAAAACGTTTGCGTTTATTCTTTTTGCATTGTTCCAAAGAATTTATGTGAAATAAATGCTGTTGTTGTTGTTTTTTTACTTTCTGTTCATTAAAAATCCTTTAAAAATGTATTACAGTTTCCACAAAAAATTAAGCAGCATTACTTTTTATCAACATTGATAAAAAAAAAAATCATGTGACACAATATATAAAAATAGAAAAGTTATTTAAATTGTAATATTATTTCACAATATTACTGTTTTACTATATTTGCGATCAAAAAAATGCAACCTTGCATAAGCATAAGAGACTTCTTTCAAAAACATTTAAAATATTTTACCGACCCTACACTTTAAATATTAGTTTATTTAAAAATGAAGTAAGATATTCAATTAGAAAAAATATAGGGTGGGAGTCAGGACTTGATTTTACCCAGAAGGAATTGATCGAACATCCAGCACAACTATAATTTTCTGTCACTCTCCCTATCTATCACAGAAAGAGTTTGTTTATCTGTCTACATCACTCAGGGACTCCCTTCTGCTCTCCCAAAACTGCCTCTTCATCTGCCCTTGACTTCTTTTCAGGTCTTTCTAACTTTTATAAAGAATATCTCTCTGGATTTGAGACTTTAGTCTTTGCAACTTTACAGATCTTCTTTATGCACCAAGAGCTTGTAACACTCCAAAGAGAAAGGAAAAATTGAAATCGCATCATATGACCCCTTTAAAATAACTGTTTTAAATTTTAGTATTTTAATTTTTATGTTATTCCTGTGATGGCAAAGCTGCATTCAATAGTCATTACTCCAGTCTTCAGTGTCACATGATCCTTCAGAAATCATTCTGATATGTTGGTTTGGAACTCAAAAATAAATAAATAAACAAATAAATACATACATACATATAAAGGATCTACTGTACATTTACATCGTACATTTTACAGACTCATCCACAGACACAGGCTTCTAGAGTTTTGAGCACTATTGCCTGGGATTCTTCTGCACCAGTGGACATGGGCTGTAAGGCTGTGTCAGTAAGTCATACTTTTGGGACTGTAATGACTCAATGTCACACTTTGAGAAAAATTGCCAAAAAAGTGAAACTCCCACACAGCAGCTGACTTTCCCTCAAGCCTCAGCTGTTGACCTTCCTATAAGCCTGAGTGTGTGAGAGAGCGGATATGTGTGTGTGCATTTATGACAAAGACAGAAAGACTGACAGAGACCAAAAAAAAAAAAAAATCAAGAGAATGATAAATCAGATGGACACAATCTCCAGTCACATCTATAGATTGATATCTATTATGATGTTAAAACAGAAATAACAAGCTTTACAATTGTAAATATGAATATAAATACATATAAATGCTAAATAAACTACTTTATGATAACATACGCTACCATTCAAATGTTTGGGGTTGGTAGGATTTTTTTTGTTGTTGAGAAATTAATATACATTTTGTTCAGCAAGGGTGAATTAAGTGTCAATAAAGACATTTATAATGTTACAAACGATTTTTAATTTCAAATAAATGCTGTTCTTTTGAACTTTCTGTTCAAGAATCCTGAAAAATAAAACGTATCACAGTTTTCACAAAAATATGAAGGATTGATAATAACATTGATAATAATCAGAAATGTTTCTTGAGCAGCAAATCAGCATTTCAGAATGATTAGGATCGCGTGACACTGATATCTGGAGTATTCGCTGCTGAAAATTCACAGGAATAAATTACATTAATAAATTACAAAATAAAATAGGAAACCGTATTTCAAAAAAAATGTTTTAAACACCTTGCCAACCCTAAACTTTTGAACAGTATTGTGTAAATTGTTTTAGGTGTGACTTCTGTCATGGGAAATGCATATCAATATTTCAGAACTCTACAAACTCTATTTATACATATTTTACTTTTACTCTTGTCCGGACACAAACACACAAATAGTGTTTCTCGGTTCTCTGTATTTGCAAAATACAATGTTTTTGTCCCAGACTACAGCAGTGAGCTCTACATTTCAGTCGTCCACTTCCCAAAGCAGCAACAGACTGCAGCGGTCCCTCCCCGTCTCCCTGTGTCTGGCTTAGACTGGCTTTCAGCTGGGGGATCCCTGTTCTGCTGAGCTCATCAGACTGACCCCTTTTAGAGAGACGTGGATCAACTGCCGCTGTGGTCTACAAGCAGTGAATGTGCTAAAACAGCACAGGGTAATCACTTGGCATTAGTACCTGTTGTGTAAAGCATTAGTGGTAAGAATTGACTGGTGGGACTTGTGGTCTCCCACTGAACGCTAAAGCTGATGAAGCTTGATCCTGGCACCACAACCGAGGGCAGATTACTAAGAGTGGCCTGGCTTACACACTAACATGTCCCAGCATGCTCTGGCGCCAGCCACCATGTTTCCTGTGATGGAGAAGCAGGTTGCTAT
Source organism: Sinocyclocheilus rhinocerous (assembly GCF_001515625.1). NCBI lineage: Eukaryota > Metazoa > Chordata > Actinopteri > Cypriniformes > Cyprinidae > Sinocyclocheilus > Sinocyclocheilus rhinocerous. The sequence goes on along the minus strand of NW_015638975.1, from coordinate 480,157 downwards.
TTGAGGAACTTCCTGTTGTCCTTTCAGTCTCCACCTATTAGCATCAGTCTATGTGAAGAAACACACACATCAAATGATACAACAAGACAGATCCATCCATCCATTAAAAGTATCGACTTTTAAGTCTAGGTACAGTATCAATGCAATGCAATGCAATGCCATGCAAAATAATTAAAAATAAAGCTAAATAAATGCTGCAAAATATTTAATAATAATTTAACATTTAATAGTAATAATACTTTTTTATTTGACAAGAAAATAATAATATTTTCCATGCTTCTCTTTCTTTCTCTTTTTTCTTTTTTAGACCTTCACTGTAAAAAAAAAAAAAAAGAGGACAATACTGTATCTATTAATTTTACTGACATTTTCTTTAACTCTGAAACACGACATGCAGTGCAAAATTCAGAATAAAGGTAAAATACCTGTAGAATCAATACAGAAAATTCCTTCATATTTATACATTTTATTCTATTTTTGACTTCATTCTGGTGATATATGCCAAACTTCTCCAATCATTTAGTCATAATCGACTGCACGTTTGCATTCATGTCTCCATCCAATCAACACCAAATGAATAGAACCAAATCATCAACCTACTTTTCCCCGTTTTTCTTACACTAGGATATATGTCCGAAAAATGTCACTCCTTCTGTTTCATTGTGACTTTAAATGAATGATAATTATAAGCTAGCCAAACTCAGAGATGAATTTGGTGTGGAGCAGCATTTACTATCAACCGTTATCACTTAGAGACTCTATAATCAGAATGTCATGAACCATCACAAGTGTTCGCTTTGAAGGATTCAGCATGCAGGCTATAGTTATTTAATTAAATCGCAGCATATCGCAATTTCAATTTCATTTCAATTAATCGTGCACCCCTTTCCAGTGAAGCTTGAGCTCTGGGCTGTCAGTATGGAGCCTTTATCTCCCAAAAGAGCTGTCAATCACATGGCTGCTTCTTTAAATGCTCCCTTTGTGGCTGATTTCATCTTAGCTTTGACATAGAGCGATTTCCAGCAGAACTGCTGAGATAGTACCTTCAGGCCTGATCATAGTAGGGTTTTAATCATGGCTGACTCCGGTGACATTATCAGAGCATTATTACCCCCATTTACCATGAATCACATTACCTAGTCCCATCCGCACAGCACAAAATCAGATTTAGCGCTCACCCTCCTGCCTCACAGGCTGCTCTGATTGGAGCATAACTCAATTCAGCACACACAGGCAGTCCCATTGCTCTCATCTGCCCACAATCATTCTTACTGTGACCTCTTTAAGGAGCAGTTCACCTGCAAAGAGGAGAATTTATAAGACCTCTCACTCTCGTTCTTCTTGATTTGGGTAATTCTTTGTGGAGCTCTGTGTGAGTGTCGAACTGAGGAATCTCATGGCTCTGGGATGTCAGTGTGGAATGGATGAGGAGTCTCTAAATCACAAAATGCTCTTGGCATTTTCTAACTCTTAACGTTACTCTCATCTTACTCTTGTTTCTCTTTCTTTTAGAGTTTATCTTCCTGTTGCTTTTCCTCATCCTATATTTTACTTGACATGCTTAACCTAAATTTCACCTCCTCCTTAACTCCCCTGCTTATCTCCGTTTCATGTCTTGGTAATGAGTGTACTTGCACTACCATTTGAATATTTAATACATTTAAGCAACACCAAATCAGCATATTACAATGTTTCCTGAAAGATCATGTGACACTGAAGACTTGAGTAATGTCTGCTGAAAATTCAGCTTTGCATCACAGGAATAAATTGCATTTTAAAATATATTAAAACAGAAAACAATTATTGTAAATTGTAATAATGAATCACAATATTTGTGTTTTTACTCTGTTTTTGGTGAGTGTATAAGAGACTTTGCTAAAATGCATTAAAAAATCTTACCAAGCCCAGACTTTTGAATTGCAGTAAGTGTGTACAGTATGTTGCACGTACATTTGTCAGGCACATGCAACTGTGCCGAGTAGACGTTTCTGACTGAAGAGCTCTGTAATTTCTCCTTCACTCTGACTGTCTTTCCCACAAGCTTCATTCCAATCCAGTTGCAGTAGTATGATAAATGGCTTGACGTTAGAGCAAATCTTTTGTATATTATTAGAGATGGGATTAGAGATATTAATCCTGATATGAGCGTATTAGTCTATCAGATTAATTTTAAAGCAGGAAACAGTCTTAGTCGTGCTCATAGAGGAACGGTGCTCTGGTCCATTTTACTTACATTTGCTTGAGACTTTTAACAGTTGAATGTGTGCAGAGCTCTGTCTGTCATGATGCCAGGTCTGTGTTTACTCTCTGCCTTTGGCATGCTTAATGCCCGAACGACCTCTCTTCCTGACAGAACCAGGCTCAGCCAGACCAACTTTATGATCTCTTTAACACATTGAGCTCTTCAGACTGGAAGTTTGAGTCTAATCATTTGTCTAATGAGTTTAGAAATTCCCTAGTACAAACATGAATGTTTAATATTATTTATGCACTGAAAAGGTTTACTTCAAAATGTGAATAGCATGTTTTAATAGCAATTTTAATTGTATGAAATTAAGTGAGTAAATCTAACTTCTGATGCAATGGCACTTTAAAAAATACATACATACATACATACAAACAAACATACACTGCATACTGTACTATAGAGTTATACGTGATAGCTTTTCCTTTAGGACACATTTCAAAAGCCAAGTGATGTAAAGAGCTGAATGTTGTCTAATCTGTGAGAGAAAATAAGAGAGCCACCCACAAACACTTCAACACTTTTTGCATAAACAATGATACTGGTAACAATCAATTGATAACTGAATATGAACAGGTCATTGTGAGTAGAAATGTAACTGTACGACTAAACAAAAAGGCATCTTTATTAATTTTATTCATGCATTGGTGCATGCTAGGAATAGCAGCTTCATAAAATTAAGTGGATTTTACTTAATTTTATACCTTTGAAACATACACAGAGGTTTTTCCTGAGAATTGATACTGGAGGACTCATTTTAAATATAACAAATAATCATAAGTTATGCCTATTTATAAGTGAACTAGTAACTACATTATTCTGTGTTGAAACCATTAAATGTTTTCTGCTGTATTCACCTCGAAAATCATTTTTGCGTGTACTTGCATGCGTCAGAGAACCTTTATTGAAAATAAACTGCGGATGGCAGTGAGTTAGCCTGACTGCATCATGATTTTGTGATGTAGGCTGAGGAGCATCTGCAGTCATGTGTCATGGTTTACGTCACAGATGACCTTGACCATGTAAATCTCATTTTCCTCCCTCGCGTTTGGACGTTGTGGATCTTTTCTGGGAAATTCTGAGAGAAAATGAAAATGCCATACATAGAGAACAGCTGTGAGAAAGATATTGTCACATATGTATGAAAATATGAAATCTACATTTGTCCCTCAGTTGAACTACTGAACTTTCCTTTTTAATTCAAGTACAAACTATGCTTATCTTGCTAATCTCATTTATGTGTAAACACTGCAATAGCATTACAATATGATATTCTTCATAGACAAGCTTAAAGCCTAATCCCAAGCAATATGTACAATGCACAACTTGACCCGTGGTTGTCATAGTTGAGCCATCACAGTGGCATTTGTTGCAAATGTCATCAGTACAGTTGGTATCCTGAACCATTTGTCAACATTCTTACATGCTAGGATAAAATATGACACAGATGCTAGAGGCTTAAAGCATGACTGACCAAAACAGTTACAACTGTTCCCATTCATGCGAGTAGTGCCTGTGAAAGTAACATTTGACCCTTAACAAGTTTTAATTGAATATGGGTGAAGACTGGAGATTTACAAGAGCTGTAGACTGTGTAAAATGGATCTTACAGCAGCGCTATAGGCTAATGAAGTTACAGTGTAACCAGGGTACGGTGCGGAGGTGAGCATGCGGAACATATTGTGTACTAGAGCAGCCTTGACCTGCATGTTCTGCTTACTGATAGCAATGGTTACAGTACTAATTGTGTGTTACTTCTAGAACAGTTAGTTGGCAGCACCTCAGAATGGCAAAGAATGCAGGATCTTAAGACATGAGCTGCATCTGAATATGCATACTTCCCTACTATATACTTAGTTAAAAGAGTAGTATTTATGAATTCACAGTATTCATAAAAAGTACCCAAATGGCATTCTGAACTGCACATCCACGCTTTACAGTGACACACACAACTGATGCTGTAAGTCATATGACGGATGATGTATGTCTAGATTTTATTTATACTGTGTATATAAAATATACATTTTAATGGTAGCAAAGTAAGTACTTATTTAAAAGAAGTGCCTACTCAGAGAATATGTGATTTCCAACCCAGACATTTTTAATGTTGAACATGTACTGCTTTTGCGGTGTAAAGGTCAAAATGGTCCGTCTGGTAGTAATCGTGAGAGAAGCAAAGCTTTTCAAAACTTCGAAACCAGTTGCTTTGCAAAATAATTCAAATCGCTTATAATTTTGCACACTGTTGACATCTGCTAGTTAAAGCAAACGTTCAATGACGTTATACAGAACAACAGAAAGTATTTTCAGGAAAGCTGATCTGCATGATTTTGTCAGTTTGTTACAGGTGCCAAAACAAATTCAAAACAATAGATTTATAAAGGCTGTGAACACACACATCACTATAGTCTAGCATTTGGTTACATCCTGTTGAAAAAAACAACAACAACATAATTGTGGTTAGGTATGTTTTGAAGCATAGCAGCTGGTTTGAGCTGGTTTAAGCTGGTCCTTAGCTGGTTTAATCTGGTCGTGTGCTGGCCCTAAACTGGTTGGCTCCTGCTCAGGATCAGCTTATAACCAGCTTAAACCAGCTCATGACCATCTAAGGACCAGCTTAAACCAGTTTAAACAGGCTGCCATGTTTCAAAACATGCCTAACCAGCATGCTGTTTTTTTTAACAGAAATCTGTTTACAAAAATGATTAAAAACCAGCCCAGTGAAATACAAAAACGCAATCTGTGCGATCTGATTCATTACCTTGCAGCTATACATGTGTGCAGGAATTAATGTTAATGTGTAAACCTCCATTCATTCTAGAGCAATTTATATCAGCAGCTGTGGATTAGTTTTGTTGACTGATGTACATGTTCTCCATTGTGCTGCTTAAATGACCCTTTATGCACATAAAAAGACAACTTATCACATGTAGCCTGGTTTCATTCTGCAGTGATCCTATTATGGCTCCCTATAGAAGCAAGACTCCACACATCTGACATCTTAACTGCTGATCTCATAGAAAAGCCTCTCACTTCAATTCATAAACCTGTTAAAGTGAGCCATGGGTCTCATCTCGCTGAGGCGCAGCTCTAAAAGTTACTCAATCTCCTCTCTTTATGTCATGCTGAATCTAGCTATAATTCCATGTCATATTGCCTTAGAGACCATCAGGGAAGCCTCTCGGTTCACAGAATGCATTTTACATTCCACAGCACTGGTTTTGAATTGTTTTTCGATGTAAACGTGCTAGATGGATGTATTGTGTTTTTTGCCTCTTCTTCTTCTTCTGTGTTTTGTGCAAGAGTGATGTATTTTAAGATGTAGTGTCAAGTTAAAAAAGTCTCAATACCATTCACACTTTTTCATTCCAGAATTTGTGAACCGACTCTTAAGCCGAAAGTATACTTCAGTTTTGATGCAAACTCTTAGCATATACAAACAACTTAACACACACCTTTTCAAAGTCTATTTAATTTGATAGCATGCGTGAACACACACACTAGAAAGTGTACAGTAAAATATCTTTGTATTCTTGTGAACTAGACTTGATAGAGTTTTCCTATTTAAATTGCGAGACACAAGGTAGTGGATTGAAAAAAGAGATGTGATTTTAAAAAGTTCAACATGAACGCTGTGTTTTTAGGCCTGAGATGTGAACACAAGTCCATCTAGAGCATGTTTACATAGAAAAATAATAGAAAAGCAGCCAAGTGGAATGCAAAAACGCATTGTGTGTGAACAGGTGCTGTTTGTTCACATCCGTGTGAGGCTGTTTGTAAGAATATTCTTCCCCTGGGACAGTGACAAACAGCTACGTATATCTCCCTGACAAACACTCTTGGTTAAGCTTTCTACCAGTGAGAAACAGAAACGCACGTTTACCTCAATGATGTGACTGTAAAAGAAGTATTGTGAGGAATAGTAGGCTTATGCTTATGATATGTGTGTTGCACATGCTAATATGCGGCTATATTGGTCCTGCCATTTGGAGATTAGTCTCTTATGGCTGCCTATATGCTGAAGGAGGAAATGGATGGGGCTACAGAGACATGTGATTGGCATCACAGTTACAATTCATTTAGCGAAGTGTGTGCTTCATGCATTATGTATGTGTTTGCTTGCATGTTTAGATGTACATATTCTTGGCTTCCTCTCTAGAATCCCTCTGCGGTCCACATCACATTTGTCACATTTGCCAGGAAATGAGTGACACTAGAAATAGGCACTATACAAAGGAAACATGCATTATGCAGTTTGTATGTTCACTACAGCAAAACACTCATCCCTCATCAAAAGTTAATTACTGTAATCTACTTCATCACGTCAATGCACTATTTCAAGAATTACAGCGACTGTCTATTAAGAGCAAAATGTCAACCTTGATATTGTCACGGTGCTACTGTGAGGGAGTGAGGAACGAGGAGACCAGGAGTACATCAATAAGGGGATTTTAATTATATCAAGGGAACCAGGAAAACACGTAACAAAGGAGGTAGACATCAACAGACATTCACAACAAGGAACAGAGTCTGACATTACTCAGTGGTACATACATAAACAGCCCTGGAGGCTGGTGCACGGGGAATAACTCCAGGGCGGATCAGGCAGTCCAGGGTGCCATGGCGGCACAGGGAGCTCAGGGGCCATGGCGGAGAAGGAAGCTCCGGGCGCCATGGCGGAGCAGGCAGTTCAGGGCGCCATGGTGGAGCAGGCAGACTAGGAAGCCATGGCGGAGCAGGCAGTTCAGGAGGCCATGGCGGAGCATACAGTTCAGGAGGCCATGGCGGAACAGGGAGCTCGGGGAGCCATTGCGGGACAGGGAGCTCGGGGAGCCATTGCGGGACAGGGAGCTCGGGGAGCACTGGTGGAGCAGGCAGCTCAGAAGGCCATGAAGGATCAGACAGTTCAGGAGGCCACGGCGGAGCAGGGCCTCAGAAGGCCATGGCTGGACGGCCTCCATGGCCTTGGCCTCGCCACTCGGCCCGGCCACTACAGCTGGGAACTCAGGACGCCATGGCCGGACGGCCTCCGATGTAACGGTATGGGCTGACACTGGAGCGAGCTCTGGGGCTGGAGCTGACACTGGAGCGAGCTCTGGGGCTGGAGCTGACACTGGAGCGAGCTCTGGGGCTGGAGCCGACAGTGGAGCGAGCTCTGCGGCTGGAGCCAACTGCCTTCTCCTCCTTAGATTCCCTTTTAGGTTCGGGGTGAAAGGTGTGGTCGGCGTGCTTGACTGAGGAACGGCCGGCGGGCTGGAGAGAGCCACGGCCGGCGGGCTTGTGAATGCTGCGGTTGGCGGGCTTGGCTTCGGAACGGCCGGCGGGCTTGTGAATGCCGCATTGAATGCGCTTGTGAATGAAATTTAAGAGCTGTTTTTGATTTTATAAATAGGCTGATCTAACCAAGTGTGTGATGTGAATTATTGAAGCACAGGGTGCACTGAGCTCTGTCTCCACTCATCAAAGCACGGCAAAGGTTTTGGAATGTACAGTCTATATTTACACATGTAAATGCAGAAAAAATGTCTTGGACAAAAATAAAACAAAGCTGTTGTTTATCCCTGTTAATGCCATTACTATAAATGTTTGTTGGAGTTTGAGAATAAGAATTTGTTTGTTATGTATTTATGATTGTCATGGTACACTGAATAAATGTCTTTGTGTGATTAAAGGAGCATTGTTTGCCATCTTGGCCATTCTTTGTCCATAAAACAACTCTAAACAAGTCACATGTCCATCTCTGAAATCTCAATCTGACATTTTAAAGGAATAGTTTACCGAAAAAAAAAAAATAAATAATTATTGCCATTCCACTTATTCTTTATTTTATTTTATTTTATTTTATTTTATTTTATGGGTGAATAAGGGGTGAACTGTCTCTTTAAATGGCAAAAAAGGAGCAGCATCAGCCTTATATGGTCTGGGCCTAGTTACATGAAGTCTGCTTTGTAACTAGGCTTTTTGGTAACTGATAAGACCAGTAGGTGTGTTGATCTGGCGGTGGCTGTGGCTAATAGCTCTGAACATGCATATTTGGCCATGACCCAGTGGGTTGAATGGAGGACAGCTAGTCTCTCCGGGCTGACACAGCCTGGCCTGTAACCACAGCACTTGAGGGAGTGAAAAAAGCAGATATTTTCTCATTTTAGAACCAAACAATTAAGCTGCTGTTTTGAAGGTCACAAAGTAGCCACTATTGTTGTTCTGTTTATTAAAAGAATCTATTCTCTTATGAAGTAATTAAAATTCCAAAGGCTTTTCCCTGTATACACACTTAATTTTGACACAGGGAATTTTCACTTTTTATAGTCTTTGGGTTGGGCTCATTTTAAATTAACAACATGTTGCTGTATTTGATAATGTCTTTTAATGTAGAATGTAGCCTTGTAATCTCGCTCTACCATTCTAACATGCAAGTAAAATTATACTGTGAAGTTTGGGAATGTTGGGGAAAGTCAGCTGGACCTTGACTAAAAAGGGTCGCACAATGTAATTGCAATGCACTTTTAATCCACCTGTTTTCTCGTTTTAATTTTGAGCAAAGCACCATTTCAGTGTCCCACTGCTCCATTCATCGAGGGTCATTCAATCTCAGAATAAACAATCTCCTCTGTGCTAGATTCCCACTGCGACTCACACCATGAACTAAAGCTCAATTTTGTTTCCTGCCAATGTTTGATTTATGGCTGGTCTGTGTTTTGGTATTTTCTGTGTGGAGTAGCTATGTTTGGGACCACCATCAGGTTTAAACGGAAAGGTCACTCGGGTCTCAGTGAACTAAGATTAACCGTGACTCTAATTGTGATGCTTTGAGAAATAACATTCCACAAGCGTCTCTTCTGAAAGGAAATGCCATGTAATTGTATGGTTTGCAGGATGTCAGAATATAAAACTAATCATATATGCCTTACTGACTAAATAATCTCAGTTTTGAAACTATTTATTTAGTGGTTTGCATTTGGGAGTCTGATTCTAAAAGTGATTTTCAGAAGGATCTCCAGTCTTAGTTGAGTCCATCACTTGACCTCCAGAGGCACTTTAAGGCAAGAACTTCTAGAGTAAATAAAGCCTCTAGAAACTAGATAAGGTCAATTGGTTTTTAATTCAGCACAGATGAAGACAGACAGTGAAACTGGACCATTTTCTCCTCTACCCTGTTCCCTCCCTCAGGTCTCTGAGGTTCACTATGTTTTCTACATTAGCGCTTTCCCTTTCCTCTATTCCCCCCACATTAAATACACCAATAGTGTTTCCAAACTTTTGGAAAAGCCACACTTTTGTAACTTATTTACCCCTAATAGCTGCATAAAAGTATCTTACCTAAATGATACATATTAGTGTACCCAGTGACAGCTTTTGTATATTTTTTTCTGAGAGTGTACTCTCACCTATATAGATCACCTGGAGCATGCTTTTTTCCCAAAAAAGTAGGACCATCTTTAACTTTTGTTGATGAAAAGAAAATACAGAAAATTGTGAAGTCAATATAATGTAGCCAAGAGAAGAACGAGATAAAAGAGAACACTGTATCAGATCCATCTGTTGGCAGTTCCTGGCTTCAGATTCAAACCTCCCTGTGTTGTTTTTGCTCACAGAGGTGCAGCTCTGAGCTCTTTTTATGTTTATCTTTCTCCATGGTGCCTCATTCTACTGGACTTCTTCAGCTGGTATATAATAGTGAAGTGATGCAGTTGATGTAAATCAAAATTTCATAAGGCCTTTGGCATTTGCATAGATGATTTATGGATTTATGTTCATTCCATGAACCAACATTGTCGGTAACACAAACAACACTAAAATAATGCAGTGCAACATACATTAACTAAATAACATAAAATGTACATTCAACAATACTGTACTGTAAAATTACATGTATTGTCTTTTTTAATCTTATATTGATTGTAAATTATATGACAATGCATGCATTTATTTTTAAAGGGGTCATATGATGTTGCTAAAAAAGAACATTATTTTGTGTATTTGGTGTAATGAAATGTGTTTATGCGGTTTAAGGTTAAAAAAACATTATTTTCCACATACTGTACATTATTGTTTCTCCTCTATGCCCCGCCTTTCTGAAACGCGTCGATTTTTACAAAGCTCATTATTTTGAAAAGCGAGGTGTGCTCTGATTGGCCAGCTATCCAGTGCGTTGTGATTGGCCGAATACCTCAAGCGTGTGATGGAAATACGTTACGCCCCTTACCATATTATGATGCCGTGTTCCGGAGCGGCGAGACAAAAACATTAAAGCCCATTACAAACGAGGCATCTGTTGCATCCAGTGGGGACATAATTACTGATTATAATGACTTATACTGTCTTTTTACGCGCAGCGTTGCATCGCGCCGCGTAAACATAAAACCATGTTGTGATCTGAGAAACGACAAACAACAAGCGCTACTCTACACTGCTCAAAACGCGCATTTGAATCATCAGTGGCAAATTCTTAAAATATGAAAATATACTTACAGGCTGTGAGTCACAACAGCCGGCATTGTAGGCTACTCTCACAGGTTCAGGAAACAGTCCTCGTCCTCCGTAAAATGCGTTGCACACATCTGAATATTTGGTTTGAACTGTTCTGGAACAGTGTTGTAAATACAACTTAACCACTAATTTCTAGTTGTGTCCTCTTTTGGAAGACCAAACAAAGTAGCTTCGCTTTCACAACGAAGCACACAGCGCATTCACAACATGGCGGCGGCAACAACAATACTACAGCGAGAATAAAAGTTACACCTTCTTTCTTTGCGTGAACATTTGGGCGGCATTATGCAAAATCTTCGGTTACACTTTATTTCGATAGGCCACTTTAGACATTCTACTAACTATAAGTAACTTTGTAACTACATGTCAACTAAATGTCAACTAATTCTCATTAATTTGCATCTACATGTCTACTAACTCTCAGTG
>NW_015638975.1:459255-467101 GCF_001515625.1 Sinocyclocheilus rhinocerous | reverse complement strand
CGTAAACATAAAACCATGTCTGCATTTGTGATCGGAGAAATGACAAACAACAAGCGCTACTCTACACTGCTCAAAACTCGCGTTTGAATCATCAGTGGCAAATTCTTAAAATATGAAAATATACTTACAGGCTGTGAGTCACAACAGCCGGCATTGTAGGCTACTCTCACAGGTTCAGGAAACAGTCCTCGTCCTCCGTAAAATGCGTTGCACACACACGAATATTTGGTTTGAACTGTTCTGGAACAGTGTTGTAAATACAACTTAACCACTGATTTCTAGTTGTGTCCTCTTTTGGAAGGCCAAACAAAGTAGTTTGGCTTTCACAACAAAACACAGCGTCTCCACGCCTTCTTTCTTTGTGTAAACATTTGGGCGGCGTTATGCAAATCTTCCCACACAGTGAAGTAGATATGTGGGGGCGTGTTTAAATGAGGCGTTTTAGGAGGGCGTGGACTTAACCTTTAAATAGAATATCTCTTTGGGTTTGAGACTTTAGTCTTTGCAACTTGAACAGCTTGTAACACTCCAAAGAGAAAGGAAAACTTGAAATGGCATCATATGACCCCTTTAGAAATATACATTTTTACAGTTGTGTTTTAGAGTAAATTGGTATTTATTGACCTGGTAAATGCATTTTTTCAGCTAAAACATGTTTTGCTTTTGCTTGAGCATTTTTTTAATGTGAATTTTGTAGGTCATGTTTACTGTACATATTATGTGCTTTTTATCTATGTGTTTACATTCCACCTACATTCTAAAATATGACAGAGGAGCATTGGTGATGCAGAGCATGTGATCTGCACTTTTCACTGTCCATTAGACTCTAACTACAGGCAGGCAAGCCGACTGAGCTTTGTGTGTGTGTGTGTGTGTACTGCATGCGTGTGTGATTTCCAAGGCCATGGGAGTGTTTTCCAAGTGCTTGCTCTTCCATGAGCACACCTGAGCTCTTCGGCTGATGCGAAGCCTCAGGTTGCTCCGTGTCGAGAGCTGTTTAGGGTAACCATGCGTGACAAAGCTGCCTTCAATCGTGTTTGTCTGTCACTAATTCTCTGTCTCTACTCCATCAGAACCATTCACTCTTCAGCTAGCAGTCCTCTCCATCTTGGGCTTACATTTCAGTCATTTACTTGGGTTTATGAAAGAGATGTTCTGAGGTTTTCAGGAATCTGAGATTTGCCTGCGCTAACAAACAGCATGCTGAATATCCTGATATCCTCGCTGGTCGATGCGGATCGTAACATGCGATGGAGGAGGATTGAGCGATTGTCCTCGTTGGCAGTATTTATCATTCTATTTCTTTGTGTTGGTTTTTTTCTGTGTTGCTGAGGTTCATCCTGTGCAGTAATTGTGTTTGTGTTTCAGTTTATTTCGAGTTAAATTTGTTACAGTGATTCATGGCTTCTCTAATGCAAATATTTCATCATCATCACTTATTTCATTTAATTTCATTTAGCACATTTATGTTTAAATGTCATGTTTTGCTGACACTAAGAGTCTTGGGTAATAAATGTATAGGGTTTTTATTGCTTTGTGGGCAAACATATTGGTCGTTGAAAAGCTTTACCTTCTTAAATGTTTTATAGCTCTGTCCTATCAATTCCTCTCCTTCCCTCCTTTCATGATTCCTGAAGCCTATAGCTATGAGAGAATGTGACCTCTTACACTGAGTTATTTTGGGTTTAACCCTCTGGTCTGGTTTATGACAAGAATTTATCCAGCAGCTTGACTAATCCAAAATATCCCTAGCCTCTCCCCTGGACCTGTCTGTCAATCATCAAGGTATTTGTGGAATTACATCTACAAGCAGAGACCTTGTGACCATTAGCCAATATGGACTTTTAATAGAGAACATAGCGTTCAGTGTCTTCAGTGTAAGAATTGGTTTCCTCAGATTGCAATTCATGTTTTGTCTTTTTGACTGTGCTTAAGTGGTAACCCTTGTCTTATTAGGGATTGATTTGCTAATTTGTTTTCTGTGCTGTATCTAATTTGGTAATTGTGGTAACGAGTTAAAATTGATCTTTTTTTTTCAGTGTTTCGCTGTTTTCAGAAATGACATCTTTACCATCTTAATGACAGTTACAAGAACTGTGGAGATCAGAGACAGTTTGCTTCCTTTGTTACAGACAGTTGGCTTATTGAATGTAAATTAAACCATTTTAGTCTCTTGTCTGCTGAACTCCAGGAATACTTCAGGGACCTAAAGCACGAATGCTTTATCACTGACAACTAAATGATTGATTATACTCTTAAGGAGTCAAGGATATTTTGTGCTTTTGATAAGCTGTTTTTCTTTCATTTTATCAGTTGCAAACATAAGTTGACATTTTACAGTGAAAAGTACAGCCCATAATGCTGATTTCAAAACAATACAAACAGCATTCTAGGGCCCTGTCCTATGGGAGGGGACCCGGAAACCACAGGAAGCGGTCTGTATTGCAGCAATTATGTCCCATTAAGTTTCCCCGAGTGGTTTGCTATCGACCAAAACTCGATCTAAAGTTTAAATTACACACAATCTTAGAAGTCTAAATGAAAGTCTAAGTATTAGTAGGCATAATTAGTTTGCCTATTCTAGGTTTTGAACAGAATGCATATTTTGTTTCCAAGACTCATTTACACATTGCACAGACCACTTTTTTAACAGTCACTGTATGTTTAAACAAACATCAGAACACATGGAACTACTAAAAATACTTTATAATTATTATTTTCTATTTCTGTTTTAATTTTATTAGTCATTAGAAAACATAGCCTAATTTGACCTAATTTTGGAATGCTTGGTTAGTTAAAAAATAATAATTTTTACTTTTTGTGTGTGTGAGAAAAAAATATTCTGCGTTAAAATATAGAAACTCCTTATTTCTCCTACTTAAACTTTTAATCGGCTACCATCAGCAAAGCGGCGAGCAACAACTTTGATCCACTTCACCTTGCTTCCCTCTCTCCATCCCATCCGCTCCCCGGTCAAAACAAAAAGGTCAGGCACGGGGGCGTAAATATAGTTTTTTATTGTTGCATTTATCGTTTGATGTAAAATAACGACACATTTATCACATAACACGCGACACTAACACACTAAACAGCTGTATACACATAAAGAGTTAAAATTACATTCCTGGGATTGTGGTTATACAGCTCACACTGTCCCGGTTTCCACCCAACCACCCCCGCCGGACTGTAATGGTCCATTCCAGTCAGACATGTCATGATTGTTGCTGGGAGAGGAGAGAAGCGAGGATCGAGCTCATCTGTTTGAAACTTCTACCGCTGTGGGACGGTTCGCATCGATATTATTAAACTCTGTGGCGCGGTCGACTTTAGGACAGCAAGGTTTTCTTGATTCATTGTTGTTTTTCACTTTATTAAAAAGAGAAAGAGACTATCAGCAAGGTATTCGCGTAGCGTCTGAAGTTTGTGCATGCTCACGCGCAATAATAGATGATGAACTTTGGACTGCTGGATTTCAGTTGTGTTGACATGTCTTTGGGCGGCCAGAAGAAATAAACCCGCTTTGCCCGGCGCTGCGGCGGCTGCTGGGCAGGACGAAGGAAGAATATTTTTTGTGTGTTTTGGGTGTAGTGATATTCAACAACAGTAAACTTGCTACGCCGGGAGCCAGCAAGATATCAAAATGTCTGCCAAGGCTGCAATAAATAAGGTAGGAAATTACTTTACTAAAGGTACTTTTCAAAACAATTAACGCTAGACGGGATACGAGACCTGGCCCATTTAAGGAGCTATACATGTTGGAAAAGACTCATTCTCCACACGACTGTATCCCATTTTCCTTATAATCCACGTGAAAGGCGGAATCTTAAAGAGACAGTTCACCGAAAATAATAATAATAAAGAAAAGATCATTCATCCTTTACTAACTCTCATGTTATTTTAAATATGTACAACTTTTTAACTTAAATGGAACAAAAAAAAAGGGAAAATTACAGCCTCAGTTCACAAATCATTTTCGTTGCACGAAGAAAAGGTGTGATGAAAGTGAATGGTGACCGATACTGTCATTCTGACTAACATCTCCATTGGTATTGCACGCACAAATAATACGAGTTTGGAATACATTTTGCGTGAATTGTCCCTTTAATTCTTGGACAATTAAAACTCGTTCAAAGTGAAGCTTGAGGAGACTCTTGATTTAACTTACCTGTTGATTATAAATGGCCAAGACTTGTAATGTCAAAGTGGTGTGAAATTACT
Organism: Sinocyclocheilus rhinocerous; assembly: GCF_001515625.1. Taxonomy (NCBI): domain Eukaryota; kingdom Metazoa; phylum Chordata; class Actinopteri; order Cypriniformes; family Cyprinidae; genus Sinocyclocheilus; species Sinocyclocheilus rhinocerous. Next base: position 462,883 of record NW_015638975.1, on the reverse strand, counting down.
GCACTTTAATTATAGTAACTGTTTTCTCGCGTTACTCAAGATTGTAGACCAACTTTCTCTCGGGATAGTCGATAATGCGCACACAGGGAAATCTCAACCTCAATATAGTTTCTGTTTGTCTGAATAATGTGGGCAGGATTTTGCAGGTGCAGGAAACTACTACTCGGGCCTGTGCAGATGCAGATAAATGCCTCAAATTATATGCGATATTTGGTTCGGTTATTGTATTATATTCAGCCTGCATATTTGCTTTGGGATTGTTTACACTATAAGGCATGTGGTGGGAAAGACTTGACCAGAACGAGCCGTGGTTTTGTGGTTCTGTATCAGAGAGAGTTTGCGGAAAAGTCGTTTTTGCGTGGGTTACGTGTGTAAGGTGGCTCACGAAGTACAATGGCGCACATTGTGTTTGTGTAACGTTATGTGTTTATGCTGATCTTGAGTGGGCTTCCTCTTCCACTGTACTGTGTGAGAACAAGCATATGAAAACACAGGAATGTGTACTGCACATACAATCATTCAGGTTTGGTGAGTTTCTCTTGATGAAATGGTTGCGTGCTGATGTAATGCCATGGTGTGTATTGACATTATATAAATTTACACCATTGACATTATATACATTTAGCATTAAACACATCTATCTATCTATACATGATACATTTAAGACAGAACATTCATTCAAAGAACAACATTTATTTAAAAAAGAAATATTTTGTAGCGTTGTCTTTTCTTGTCTTTAAATCTTACTGACCTAAGCTTTTAAAATATTTAATTTATTGAATATATTTAAATTACTGTAATATTGTACTAGAGTAGAATTCACTTTATTTTTGAGGTAGTAAGTCCTTCGTTTTAATAGTTGCTATTTTTAATAATCAGATAATGTAGTTATTATTACTGTGTATTCCAAAATAATACAACAAGATAACAAGATATGCTTGAAGTCACAGCTTTATTTTTCCAGGTGGAAATTTTTATCATGTCTGTTTAAGGTGTGGATCTCTCTGGGTGACCTTGTTTTTGTGTCCTAAAGTTTTGCTCAACCTCCCCAGTGTCCTTGTTTTCTCTGGGAGACATTGTTCTGTCTCTGCTGTATTTTGTTTTGTCTCCTAGTTTTAAATATGAAGACTTAATGTGGATGATTACTTTTTCATTAGGTCTTTTGGAGAAGGTGGAAAGGACTACTCTATACTCAGTTTGGGACTATTTGTTATTTAAAAATCACTGAAGAGTTCCAGAACAGACCAGATACTACAATGAGTGACCTGTGGCTCAAGCCTTAAAGGGATAGTTCACCCAAAAATGAACTAATAAATTCACCCGTGCCTGCTGTTCTCAACAGCAGGCACGTGAGGCGCCTTCTTCTTCTTGCTTTACGGCGGATCGCAGACTTAGAAGAAGAAGAAGACGCCTCACGCACCTGCTGTTGAGAACGCGCTCAGGAGGACGCGCTGCCGCTCAGAACAGTTCAGACATTGCGTGAATCAGAGGTAAAAAAACGATATAAATACTGTTCAGTTTCTTGCACAGACTGATCGTTTTGTGTCTTTACATATCAGTGCATCGTCACGAGCCGCAGGGTTTAATTTGGTTTTGTTTGTGTATGTTTTTTTTTTTTACTCTCAAAGCCGTGATTCCCATTCACCTCCATTATAAGACTGACAGACTGCAACGGTTTGTGTTAAAAATCTTCGTTTGTGTTCTACTGAAGAAACAAAGTCACCTACATCTTGGATGCCCTGGGGGCATTTTTGGGTGAACTATCCCTTTAAGACAGCTTAAAGTTCTTTATGTGTCATCAATGACACCACATGCATTGCATGGCTACTGCTCACCAAGTTGCTCTTAAGGGCTTATTTATGACTTTGATAGGGAAATCATGGATGATTTTTTTTATTGAGAAATAGGCTAATATATTTCTTAATAAAATACAGTGAAGTCATACTTTCTATTTTAAAGCAGAATTCAAAGTCCTTGGATTCATCAAGCTAGTCAGTAATAAATACAAATCCTGTTACCGGTGTGGGATCAAGTCACCATTTGGTACTGATTACATATGTTTGTTCTTGAGTTGAAAACTTCTTGTTAAACTGGACTGTCTCACTCTCACACCCTCTTTGTAGTATCTGACTTTCTGGATTGACAGTGACACCATGCCATATCCTTTCCCTTGAGTAAATAAACAGTCTATACTAGAGGGGAAAATATTAATTCAATCTAGAGGGAACTAATCTAATGTCCTATTTGAATGAAAATGAAGGTGTTTAATATGGAACAGTACATACAGCCTTGATCACCTGTCTGTCTGACTGTCTGTCCCATGCACAAAATACAAGAGAAAATTATTTGTATTAATACTATAAATAGGCCCCTCGAGCTTGTATTCATAGTCAAAGCAGAAAGAGAGTGAGAGAAAGCTCTTGTCCTACGTTTCTGTTCTGGAGAGGTTATGTTAATTACTGTTGGAGCCTCTGGCCCTCTTTGAGAGCTTGCAGAATAGGTTTTTTAATCATCAGAGGACAAACACATCTCCACGTTACTGCTGTACCAGACATATTAGAAAAAAAAGAAGGCATGCAGTTTCAGTTTGCTCTGCTGGAGAGGGAATGTTTTTTTTTTGTCTACATCTGTTTTTGCCTCCTGCAAAAATTTTAAGATAAAACTCTAAATGTCAAAATTTGGCAGTGTAATATGCTGTTTACAGAGTCCTGTGTGCCGCTCAGAGCCAATCAGACTCAAGTGTGTCTGTGTTGTTGGAAAGCTTGAGCCGTTCCTATGGTGAGCAACAGCACTGGGCTCCTGGTGCAGCTCCACCACAGGGCCTAAATTGCGCGTTTGTCAGTATTATTTCCTCACCTCTCTTATTCTTTTGTCACCAGTTATGATTAGGGTTGGGTACCGAAATCCAAGACCAATATGGCACCGGTACCTATGTAACCGGTATGTACTAGAACTAGGGATGTAATCAAACAAAAAGTCATTTTATTTGTTGATTTTTAAATATAAAACTTGAAGTGATTTATGTGTCATCTCCAGCACATTTGAATAATACCGTGATAATACTGATAGCCGTGATAATTTTGGTCACTATAATCGTGATAAGAAATTTTCATACCGTTACATCCCTAACTAGAACCGAATCAGAACACAGATTTCGGTGCCTCATTTCGGTGCCATGCCTGAGCGATCGATTGAAATATTTGTCCTCTTGTTCTCCGAAACGGATGTAAGAAGCATCATCACCGGCACCGCACGTAAAAAATAATTTCCCCAACTGAGAAAATGCACGTGAACTCACATTGGAAAGCTCTAATAATACAAATCCAACAAATATTTGTAGTAACGCGAGTGTCCAGCTTCTTGTCACAGAATGAGGCAGAAAATATGTTCCATAGGCTACCTTAAAAAGAATACATCGATTAGCAATGGATTATAAATATAATAAATTTCTTCATTAATTCTGTTTACTCCGTTACAGTGATAATAGCGATGTCTTTGTCCATATAAGGCATTTCCTGGAGGGTCATGAGTTCCGGTACTTCTATGACTGGATATGTGGATTTTCTGTGCGAGGGCACCCTCTGGCGTCCAGTATGAATGAAACAGACATCATGTGTTTATAGTGCTA
>NW_015638975.1:438129-458820 GCF_001515625.1 Sinocyclocheilus rhinocerous | reverse complement strand
GGAGTTTGTAAATGTGATACTGATTTAATACAACAGTTAAATAGACAAGAAGTTAATATTAAGTGATTTACATTGTCTGACTATAACACTATTGTCTGATTTTGCTCTATTTCGTCGTCGTTGAAAATAGTTTGAAACAAAGTAACAGCTGAGCCACTGCGCATTTCCATTCAAACACAGCGGTGTTTCGTTTATGAATGAACTGCGTTTTTAAACGAATCTAGTGAGTCAGTGATTCATGATTACCCATTCATAAATACTGTCACTTGCGTCATTCCTGAATGAATCAGCTGTTCAAACGAATCAATTGAATGAATGATTCAGTGATAACATCAGTGACTTGCCGCCACCTGCTGGCGGATTTAGTTTAATTTTAAAGTATCTTTTCAGTTATTTAAATCATTTAATATCTCTATACTCAACATTTTATATTTAAAACATTAATCTCAACATGAATTTATGGATTTAATTGCACTCATGCCACCTCTGAACCTCGTTAAATACCTGAAAATACACCTACAAGCCACTTTTGTGTTCTTCAGTGCCACATCTGTACAAATTAATTTTGTTAATACTGATTTCATTTGATTGGTAACTTATTCTTCTTATTCTACTTGTTCTTATTCTATGGTTTTATCTAGAATTTTTAAAAAGCTTATAAAATATATATATTTTTAAATTTGACATAAAAGATTACATACTTTTAATAAAGATAGAAAAATGCCATTACAAAGGTAAAAACAAAATTCTACTGTAAATCACTTTAAGGAGTCAAATATCACCTCGTAATGCGAAGGCCATTTTTTTTATCAAATTTTGGTGCTCCTAAATTTTTGACTGTGCTCCTAAATTTTGTAATTTGTGCTCCCCTCTCTCCTCTACAGTAAGCGGCAAGGAAGGCTCTTGCATTGTGCCAAGAACATCCAGAAAAGGTGCCTGCCGAGAATTACAACTTCATATAACTATGAAAACAAGGCTCAGGTTTTAAAATGAGGAGCACAATTTTTTTTTTTTTTTTTTTTTAAATAAGTATTGATTCAGGCACCGTTTAAGCACCGGAACCGTTTTAAAAGTATCGATTTGGCACCGGTATTGAAAAAACCCCAAATGATACCCAACCCTAGTTATGATAGATGTTTTATGATTTATGAGAGTGACGGATCTGTGTGTAGAAGTATATATACAGGCGACGGCCCACTTGGCTGTGTCATTTTCACATTTAATGCTCCGCTAATGAGGACTTAATTAGGCTGTACTCTACTGTCACCCACTGTTAGCCCACCCCCCTCAGTCCTCCCCACTGGACTTTCAGTGTTCTGGAACTGTCTGAGGCAGCCTGTACAAAACTTAGATCTTCACTGCATGTGACAGGAGAAAGCAGAAGTGTATGTGTGATCCTCTGCATGTGTCATCTCTGCAGTTTCTGTATAGTAGCCAGTAAGTTTGTAGAATATTAAGAGTGGTCCAGTACTCAGCGGGGCAGCTGTAACAGAACATGCTAATTTTAGGCAACACAGTCAGCTTCATTTGAACTCAAAGATTTTTTCTGAGCACATCATATTGGTGTGATATAGGAATGGCTTACAATAATTGATTTGTATGAATACACCTACCATATTTTGGTGACAAATTTGTAACCAGAAGTGAGCAAAATCTGACAAAACCGTTTTTTGGGGATATCCTCATTTGTACAAATGGTATAAAATAATATGTAAATATATAAATAAATATTTAGAAAAAAAGTTTGTTTTCCTTTTATAAAACAGACTCTAGAGACCTTTAAGGTGGTCATGTCATGTTTTTTGATGACCGTTTGCCATTTTGAAATGTGCTAAACAAATGGGCTTGACTTTAATGATGAGGGACATTTTTGAAAATTAAAAATTCCACTGCTCTTTTTTTTTTTTTTAAACATTTGAATCCATCAAACAGATTTGCAGAGCTGTAGGTGCTACATGGAGTCAGAAAGGTTTGGTAGACCGTCCCATATTTTATTGTTTATTTTTGTGGTGTTGGAGTATCTATTTGTGTGTAAATGTTGTCCATCATTTGTTAATGTCTTCATCTGTCTGGCATCTGTAAGTTGTGCATGGAACAAATCTTTTTTGTGCTTGGTTTAAAAAAATGGTCTATCTTATACTGGGGAGATTGTTTGGAGTTTTGAAATGTGCATATTTTTTTATAGTAAGTCAAACTATTTTATCACTAAGATCAAGTAAATTTGGATTTATCATAATTTGACCCCTTTAACTTTAAGATTTTCCATCACATCTAGCAGTGCTACTTGATATACACCAATCTGGCTGAGAATGGGGCACATACAGAAAACAAAATCATCTATAATCTGAATCACATGTCGAGTTTTAGTGAGCCTTCTTCTCTCAACCATGATAATACAGAGCCCTACAGGAGATTGTGGGCTACAGTGACCCAGACGCACACTCAGCATGCCAAATTCCTTCATGTTACCTCAGCTTGAACTGGCTGAATATTTTAGACATATGCCCATGTGTAGCTCTGTGTATTCTGAGCAGATCTGTGGAGTTAGTCGCATTGATAAGGTGGATTATTTTCAACGGTATTGCCCCCTGTATAATTTTTGTTTACGCAATGACTAAGTGCAGACTGAGTTTGAAGAGATTACAGACCTCACAGAGTTTATTTACCTCTAAGACTGCGATGGCTGTATTTATTTGATAATAGTCTGTTATTATTGTATCGCATGCGCATAATGATAGTGATTTCTGCTAGATTTGGTGTGTTTGTGGGTATGGAGTGTGTGAGAGTGTTGGGATAATGACGGTCTTCATTTGGAGGTTTGGTTTGTGTGTGTGACTCAGTGGATTAGTGATTTTGTGGCGTTTATATGAGTGCAGCACTCTGAAAAAAAGCAGTCACTCTCTTGTGAAGATACTAGAGCTGACAAGCTCACTGCCACACGAAAACCCACATTATCTTGTAAAAACTCTCTTAGTAAAGTCGGTTTGTGTTTTTAGCGGGCGGTCTTTCTTGGCTTCTTGGTGTCTGTTGTCGGTCCAGCTTTCCATTAGGCCTGTTTTCTCAGACCCAGGTCCACTGACCTCAGCTTTGCTGTGCCCGCGGCACAAAGCAGGTTAGCTGAGATTTACTCTGTTTATGAAGCTGGGAAACCCTAGAAGGCTGTTTTGAAGATAACGCTTGAGTGATTTCCTCCCTGTTGCTGCGCCCCATAAGCTTTAAGCAGCAGTTCTAGAGTTCTTAGGCTTTCGACTTCTCTTGAGCTATTTTGATTAAAGCTTTATCACTATTTTAGATTTGTATTGTAAGAGGGTCTTGTGTATTTCAGCATAAATTAATAGATTTTGGCTTGAATCTGAAGTTCTGCAACTTTATTTTCTGCTTGTTTCAAACACTGAAATCTGGTATAGCTCTACTGAACAAGCCTACTTTTCCATTGATTTGAGAGCTGAATGATCAGGTAACTTACAGAACCTGCCAGAAATAAAATGTAGCCTACTTAAGTCTAGGACTTTACTCCTGGTTTTGAAGGCGTGTTTTAAAATGGAAATTAATATTTCAGAATATTTAGGCCACAGCAACTAGTTTTCATTTAACACTCAGAATATTTAACATTATATAATTATATTCACATGTGATATCCATAAATAAATAATGACATTAAAAATAATTCTAAATAAATTCTTTTTTTTTTTTAGTTCCCAGACAAACAGGGAAGTAATTGCATGCGCCACATCAGGCCTTCCACTTTGGACAGCTTAGGTGATTATAATGAGTCGTTTTGTTTTGCTTCAGTCTAGACACTCAGTTTATGTTGAGACAAACTTCACTAACTTTTTGTGTTAAAGGAATTATCCCACCCCTGGCCTCAGATGTTTGCAGTTCTTGGTTTAAGATAATCAGTTTCTAGGAGAAGCCCTCTATTTTCTTAAGTGCCATTTTTCTCACAGTGGTGATTAAAAAAAAAAAAATTTACACATTAAGTATGTTGCAGTGTTTCCCCTGCCATTATATTAGGGGGGCGGCCCGCCCCCCCCCGCCCCCCTTGAAGGTCAAGTTAATTTTATTTAATTATATTTTCTCTATAGCGCCAGATCACAACAGAAGTCATTTAAAGTTACCTTTCCTATAGAACAGGTTTATACCTTGTTCTTTTATGAAGCAAACTAAATAGCCTTATGTTATTTATCTTATTAAGAATAAATGAAACTTGTTTTATGCTTTCAAATAATTAGACATGCTAAAACAGAATTTGGTTTCAATAAAACATAAGGTTGGAAAAATAAAACATTTCATAGGGCCCTAAACATGTAATATTTGTTAAACTTTTAATAAATTGATGTTAAATTGTTTTTGTTTCATGATTTTAATTCATTAGATATATATAAAATGTAATTGAACTATTAAAAAGGAGTCCAGAAAAATAAAACAAAAGCCGTAAACCTAGGGGAAACACTGTGTTGTGTTGCCTTTTTACTTACAAAATGTTTTAATATCTTTTAAATAAGTTTCTTACCCACACCAATGCTTTATTTGATCAAAAGTACAGTACAAACATTAATATTGTGAAATAATATTAAAATTTAAAACAACTGTTTTCTTTTTTAACAAGTTCTAAAATATTCTGTGATTGCAAAGCTGAATTTTCAGCAACCATTACTCAAGTCTTCAGTGTCACATGATCCTTCAAAAATCATTGTAATATTGATTTGGTGCTCATTTCTTATTATCAATGTTTAAAGCAGTTCATCCATTTGCATAAATATGAGCTGTGAGTTGCGTGTGTGTGTGTGTGTTTTCTGTTATTTGATTCTGGTTTCATAAAAGAAAAAGTGACAGTTGTAATGGTATACCGTATGTTCTCTCTGTATCATATTTGAAAATATTAAAACTATAAAAAAAATTGGGACCCCGACCTGAAGCTAGAAAGCTCTTAGCATTTTACAGTGTAAATATTTGAGTGATATTACTTATTTTATATTATTAGTATAGAATTATACGGACTAGAGCCCGACCTATATATAGTTTAGCCGATATTATCGGCCGATATGAGCATGTCGCCGATATATCGGTATCTGTGAATATGCCGCCGATATTAACTTTTATTTTTACAGAACATATAACGCAGATTAAATGCTTCTGAATGGTGTAATTACTTAGTTTGTCCAGCAGAGCGTGCTCCATTGTTTGCTACTGGTGACCCAGGTCACTGTAGTGTAGAGATGTGCGGATGAGCTCAAACTTCACCCGAGTCCGCTGCTTCAAATGATCCACCCGCACCTATATTTGATCGTCACTTTACAATGATTCTAAGCCACCCACCCGCACCTATATTTGATCGTCACATTACAATGATTCTAATTCTTAGTTTTACATGATGATATGATGAATGGGTGGCTCATTTGGCCGCGGCCCAGAACTCATGCTTATCACATCGGTCACATCGCGCGGTGCGACAAAATACAATAGAATTCTATTGTATTTTGTCGCGCCGCTCGCATCTGGTGTAGAATAGAACCCATTATAATCAGTGAAGTTTTCTACACTGGATGCAGTAAACTGATGCATCGCTCTATTTATGACGTGCTGACACAAAGTTCAAATGATTTTCAATGGTCGCTTTGTCGCGTCCTGTTGCGGCGCAGACACGGTGTCAGCATAGTTTGTCAGCACAGTCAGTAACGTAGCAGATTGAAAAGTTATCTTTCTGCAGTCCAATAAATGGCAGTGCGGTGGTGGCTTGAGTCTGTTGAATGGTGATTTAACGCTACGTTGTCACCTAGTTAGTGAGAATATTAGTAGGGCCCTATGATTTCCGCGATGCAGAAAACATGGACGGAATCGCGGAATCCAGTCATAAAAACTGAATTTATTGTATAACGCAGAATTCCATGGAATTTGTCTTATTTTTGATGAATAAATAAAAAACAGGTCAGTACATTTTATATATATTTATAAGTAACTTGCTTGCCCTACACAGTCACCTTTGTTTAATTTCTTAATTCAAGTTATATATATTTTGTTCTATTTATGTTATTTATAATAAGTGAAGTGAAGTTTACTGTTAAGTGCACTGATGTCAGACTCATTTTGAATAATAAAGTTTATTGTTAAATTGTTAAATACCCTGCCTCCACTACATAGACCTATGTTTGTCACATCATTATAAGTGTTTGATCACCACATTTGAGTTATCATGGCAAAAAATGTGTTTATGTATATATATATATATATATGTATATATATATGTATATATATATGTGGGGGAGGCCCTAATTATTCCTGGATATTAATTATATACTATAGTGGTGAAGGGAAGTAATCTAGCTTTAGCTGCACCTCATTAACTCTCTGGCTGTCTATCTTGGGCCACAGAACAGGCATTGTGGGGCAGAATGCTGTCTGTAAGGGCTTGGGAATTCCTTTGAGTGAGCTCGGACTGGTCACGTGACCCTCGGCTGGGAGGCCTGTCCGGGGTGACTGCTGTTTCTGTGGGTCTGGGATATAAGCAGAACCAAGGTGTCCTATTTATCCCCCACTTTCCCCTCTCGCTCATCATTTTGCCCCTGTCCTTCTTTTGTTTCTCTTTCTTTCACTCTCTCTCTCTTACACACACCCTGACAAAGAGACCCCCTGCTGAATGAGGCTGTTGTTGTACAGTTACACATCATTGTGCTTGTGTATGTGTGCGTGTTTTGCATCACAGATTCTGGCTGTGGAATTCAGATGTGGGAACAGCCTCGTTTCGGTTGTTAGCTCAGAGCTAAGAACATGGACATTGCACAACAACACATTATCTAATAAATAAGACCACCTCCCCCTGTAGACAGACTTAACTTTATGACTGTGTTTTCAGTTTTTCCTGTTCATCTTAACATCATTTACTACTGTTCAAAAGTTTGGGGTCAGTAAGATTTTTTTTTCTTTTAAAGAGATCAATGCTTTTATTCAGTAAGGATGCATTAAATTGGCCAGTGACATGTATAATGTTGCAAAAGAGTATTTCAATTAAATGCTCTATTTTTGAATGTTCTATTCATCAAAAAATCTTGAAAAAAATGTATCATAGTTTCCACAAAAATATTGAGCAGCACAACTGTTTTCAGCATTGATAATAATAAGAAATGTTTCTTGAGCAGCAAATCAGCATACTAGAATGATTTCTGAAGGATCATGCGACACTGAATACTGAGTAATGGCTGCTAAAAATTCAGCTTTCCTATCAGATAAATCAAATATATTTTAAAATAAATTGAGATGAATAACAGTTAATTAAATTTTTTTTTTGCAATACCACTGTTTTAACTGTTTTATCTAAATGGGTCTTTCAAAAACATCTTACCAACTCAAACTTTTGACTGTCAGTGTATTTATATATTAACACTTTTTAATCAGTCAAAAAACAAAACATTAAGAATGTATAATTATAAAAAATTATAAAGCAGAGATGAACAAAACCAGCAAACATAACTTCAAAGGGAACTGTTCAGATTTAGTCTGTCAGTAGCAAAGCTAAAGGTGAGTTTTTATTTTACTTTTGATTCATTATTGATAGCATTATAGCATAGGCCTAAATATTCACCATTTATTTTTTAGGATTGCTGGCTTACATGATGGCTTTGTTCTATTAAGTATTTTAACTCCAAATTGTCAACATTTAATGATTAAAAATGGTTATAAAGTCTTCAGGTTTTTAAGCAAACATCATCACAATTCTGTCAGAGAGAGAATGAAAGAGAAAGAGAGTGTGAAGGGCCTTGGCTTTTTATCAGCACATTCCTGCCCTGTGGTATTGTGTGTGTGTGTGTGTGTGTGTGCTGGGCAGATAACTCTGTGAGTGTTCATTGGGTCAATGCAGCGCTGATTTAAAAACTCTTGTGGCAAGGCCAGAAACTGCGGCCTGGTTATCATCTCTGACCTGCCAGCGCTTTACCACTGCAAACTTAAAATAAAATGTGTGTGTGCCTGAGTCACAGTGAGAGAGAGATAATCCAGTCAATACATACATCTTTACCATAATGCTTTGAACTAGGAGGTTGTTGATAGGGATGCCCTGATCGATCGGTTGGAGATCGGTATCGGCCGATAATCACATTTTATGACTCGATCGGTACTCACTACACTTGGCCGATCTCACAAACCAATCACAAGATAATCACATTTTATGCCTCGATCGGTACTCACTACACTTGGCCGATCTCACAAACCAATCACAATTTGATGACGTCAACGCGTGACGACGTACATGATGCGTGGGGACATAAAAGATTTGCCGCCACAGTCAATGTCATCGCCGGTGTGGAAATGCTATGACGTTTCGAGAAACAAAAAAAAATTCGTTATTTGTTGTGTATATTTTGCATGATGATATGATGAATGGATGGTTTATTTTTAACAGCAGATTCAGTGATGTTAGAGCTGATCTGCGCCTCACTGCACATGTCTGCGGCGTGTTATGGCTCCACGGGAACTGGAGCTGATCACGGCCGCTCTAGTCAGTGCCACAATGCAATGTCAAGTCTAGTCAAAGCCGCGGCACGTTTCTGAAGCGGCTCTCCGCGCTGCTTGGCTAAAACGTGGAGGACGGAACAAAACCTCGGAGCCGTAAGGGATAACGGTAACATAATACGCTGATCGTGGGCTGCTTTTAAATGAACATTTATTTATAAAACAAAATATCTTCTTTGGCCATATTAGCCTAATAGCATTAACACAGGCTTTACTCCTTTCAAACTTTATCTGGAATGTCACCGTTTCTGTCACTGCAACTTTCCGATCAGGCGAATGAACACACACACAAAATCGTCTGCCTCATGGAAAAAATATTTTAGTTAATATTAAGTTAATATTTGCATCATTTATGATTTATTTTATCCACCCGCGACCCACCCACAAATAATCAGAATGCATTTTTTATTAACCGACCCTCAGATTATCCGCAGTGCCCATGGATATAGGAAAAGCAAAATATGTTTGCTGCGTAAATCTTACTGAATCAGACTTACTGAAAATGCTAATTCATTCTCTGCCAGCAGGAGGTGCTTTAAAGCGGGAGAAACAGGTTTCCCCAGTAACGGCAGTACACAAAGCAGCGCTGAGCTCACAAACGCTGCTTTATCAGGCATATAACATGCAAGATAAAATGAAAATGACATCGAAAATTTTCTAAAGATAGTCTTCCTTCAGAAATGTTCGGAAAAAAATGACATGTAGGCGGAACCTCAAAAGGGAATAAATATGAGATGGGAGGAAAATATATATTTCAATATTTTTCCTCGCAGTTATATAATTGGGTTATTATACTATATATATATTTCGGCATCAGGGAGCCGCTATTATACCTGGCATTGAAACTGGCATCGTGCTTTTGAATGCACGATCACTTTTAGTTTCACTTTCACTTTCGAGATTCGCGATCGCACATACTCTGTTTATACTATGGAGCGGCAGTACTTGCCACACATTTTACAAGATTATATGTTTGTCAGTGGTACTGAGGATCTGCAAATCATTCGCCATCGTCCTCAGTCATCTCTCCTTACTCTGTTTATGTGGTAAGTGAAATTTTATGTACTGTAATGTAACAGGCAACCGTTACACTCCTGTCTACACCAGACGCGAAGTTGTCGTGTCGCTCCGCATCAGCTAAAGTCTGTCTACACTGGACACGACAAAGCGACCTTTGAAAATAATTTGAAATTTGTGTCAGCACATCATAAATAGAACGCGGCAGCAGTTTACTGTCGGGGATTTGTCGTGTTGCGCCGCATCCAGTGTAGACAGTCATCGTCCATCGCGAGGTTTCACTGTAGACATCGTCCGATGCCAATTTTGTAGACATCGCCCAACCCTATTGCATAAGCTAACTTTCCTGTTTCTCTGGAAAACTGCTTTTCAGAAGTAAATGGCTTGAAATGCGATCTGTGTTGAAGTCTTTGCATATATCGTGTATTAGAAATTTCTCTATTTTTATGTTAGACATTTTTACACGTTTCATATATTTTAACACTATTTTGTTGGCATGTAATTCTATATCATTAGCACAATGAACAGGAAGCCGACAGCACAGAGAATCATAGGTCTGCAGAACAGATGCACAGAGCTCCTCTGAATCCAACTGTTAAAGAATTACTGCGTTTAAGATGTATTTGGGCTGTGTGTGTGTATGCATGCCTGTGTGTTATGAGTGTGTGCCTGTCTAAGCTAGTGGCTGTTTGAAGAGAGGGAGAGCGTTTGTACAGCTTTTTCAGAGCACAGCCCAGGGACCAAAGCAGATCGTGAAGAAAAGAGGAAAAAATATGGAAAGATCATGTGACCCTAGCATGTATTAAAAATAACACAGGAGAATGGAAAATAATCCTGCTGACCCATCATTGTGAATATAGGTTAGAGAAGCTACGCTTTATTTAGGATTACATCAGCAAATTGCAAAAAGATGTACAAATATCTAAACATCTGTATTTAGGCTAGAGGATTTCATGGAATCAAAGTGCCATTGTGTCAGTGACCTGACAATGCTGATGGCTTCACATTTATTTTGTTTTTTTTGTTTTTTTTCACATTTCAGCTCTTTAAAAAGAATTGGCTATTAAAATATATATAGTAATTTAATTAAATATTATCAAAGCTACTTTTGAATGACCTTCGGTGGAGAAGATGCTTTTTAGAACCAGATGGTGGTGTAATGACAGCTACCTCCAGAGGCTAATAAGCTAGGGGTGCTCCGATCAGGATTTTTGAGGCCGATCGCCGATCACAGAAAGCAGTATCTGCCGATACCCATCTTTTTAAAGCCTTTTTTTATCATTTATAACTATTTATAGTGATACTACAATCAGGATTTTTAGACATTTATTCAAGGCCTCAATTTCATTTTTGAAAATGGGGGGAATTATCCTCTTAGGTGTCTCTTGTGAGAGGAGAAGCAGCTTTCACACAGGAGTCCGCTACTGATCCGTGGCTGTTTACCACAAACACAACATTTAATTCAAGTTTATTTGTACAGTGCTTTTCACGATGGTGATTCACTCACACTGTTTGTGAAATTTACGTCTCACACAAGGTTTTCAAATTACTTTATAAGTTATCTAAGGAAGAAATATGAAGGTTGAGTACCTCACCTTCAGCATTATAATGATTTCACCCGCGCCGGACAGAGACTGAGACGGTGCCGTTGCATGTCATGCCAAACCTCTCATGGCAGCGTCATCAGCTTGAGATCGTTTTTTTGAGATCGGCCTTTTTAGAGACCGCTGATCAATCATCCCAACGTGATTATCAGCCGATAATGATCGGTAGCCGATCAATCGGAACACTCCTATAATAAGCAATGCTAACCAGCACACCTTGAATTTTTTACGAGATCTACAGCTGTAATGCTTCATGTTGTCCTTGATCATGTGATCTCAACTGCAGTGGAAGAGGATGGTGGCATGTCCCAGAAACAAAGGATTAATAACAGCAATTGAGTGAACTGATCATCATAGATGGCTCTTTGCTCAATCCTGGGTTATTAATCATGGGAATTTAATAGTGGTGATCTTCGTTGTGATGATCTCAGTAAAAATTACAGTAAAAACAATAAAATTGTGAAATATTAATACAATTTTAAACATTTTCTATTGTAATACATTTTAAATTTAATTTATTCTTCTGGCAAAGCTGAATTTTTAAGACATTACTCCAGTCTTCAGTGTCACATGATCCTTCAGAAATCATTAAAGTAAGAAACAAAAAAAGCTGATGCCTTTATCAAAAAGGCAGTTTTCTCTTTTAACTGACAGACAAGACTTCCATTCCAACAGCTGCCGTATTGAGTATTACAATTTTTCTTATTTATTTTTTAGTGAGGGCTCCATGTCCTCCTCATTGCACCATCTCTGTCTTTATTCCCTCTGTTTCCATTACAAGCTCTAATTAAAATGAATCTTGTTTCCATTAGGGCTGTGCGATATGGACAAAAAAAAAAACCTATCGCGACTTCTTTGATCAATTTTGCGATTTCGATTTTAATCACGATTTTGACACACACAGACATGCTTTACAGTCATAAATGCATTCATTGTGAATTTATTTCAAATCCAAACGTTGTTTCTGAAAATGCTTTTTCAGCATTGTGATTCTCTTTTATCACAGTACAGTAATACAATCTTTCATAGACATATTCACGTTTAAACTCAATAAATATAACTTTGTTTAACTACCACCACGAGTGCCATCTATTATTGCGTTGTTTGTCTAAAAGTGCACTTTTCCTTGTTTTAAATCTATCCAAAAAGCCATGTGTTGACTGTGAAACCGTAGACTTTAATTATATGCATTTATGGTGTAATTACAAAATTTCCGTGTCAATCCATGTTCATTTTTACCGCGAATAATGCGCTGTTACTTTAATTCAGCGCATGCAGCACAGCAGAAATAGACTCCGTGTGGAAACAACGGAGCGCACTGCCGGACCGCAATCGCATGCAGTGTGAACGCTCTGATCCGTTAACATGGGCGCGGACAAAATACGCACCACAGACGGAGTGTGTGGACCTGGCGTTACGTTTGTATGCCCGCCCGGTCTGTTCTGTTCATGTGCTCCATTTAGGTGCGCTGCATTCTGATTGGTTCGGATAGCATACTGCGGGAGGTCGGGGGTGTGGAAAATCGTGCTGTAAAGCGATTTAGAAAATCGCGCATGCTCAAATCGCAATTTTATAACGATTTCGATTAATCTCACAGCCCTAGTTTCCATTTGCTGTATTATTAGGATGTCAGACCTGCATGTGAATTGGGCAACACTATTAGACCACTTGCACGCCACAGAAAGCTCTGATGGAGCGTTTGATGGATAGGATTGCATAAGATCTTGAGGGTATAGGAGAAGCCAGGTCAGTTTGAAATCAAGCAGAAACAAAACAAATTGGATTTCTCAAAGTCCCATTGGTTTACATTACAGTGTATTGCAATTTGTTTGAACTTTTAGTTGCATAACTTTTGCAAATTTGCATTTGAATCAGTGAATTGGTATGATTTATGTCTTAACATGCTGTATAAGTGCCCATAGAGCCTTAAATAAAGTGATCTTTTGCATGTGTGTGTGTGTGTGTGTTTGTGTCCTTGTAATAAACACACATGCTGCAGTTCACTGCAGTAGACAGCGTGAATGTAAAGAAGCTGCAGGTATCTGTGTGTGTGTGTATTTTGCAGCTGTAGGTAGGAGACTGCACACAGTCCAGGGCTGAGCATGAGCAATGGTGTCTCATTTCCCCATCACTAACACCCCCACCACGTATTGTGGGTGTGTTTCTCCCTCCCTCCCTCCCTCCTGCAATCTCTCTCTCTCTCTCTCTCTCACACACACACACACACACACACACACACACACACCACATGTACAGAGGAAGAAGCCGTGAGGAACTAGTGCAGTGGGAATTTTTTTCTTTACACCAAGCAGGATATTATCTCTCTCTACCTGACGCAAGTGTACATCCATCCTAAGAACATGTGGAGTTCCTGCCTTTCATTCTAATGAGGGATCTTTAGCATGCCGGAGGAACAGGCTCTGTGCTCGTGCACCGCTGCCGGCCACCTGACTCTTTCTGTATGGATTTACATTAAGCGGGCAAGTGCACAGTATACTCCTGCAGTGTGTATGGATCTTGGCCGAGACGAAGAAATGCATGGAGAGACATACATATCTTTGTTTTTATAACCTGATTCAACCATCTACCGCTGAACTGTGAGTGTTACACTCTGCAGCAGAGAGTATTATGCCATTTCCCACATGCAACAATGCATTTGTGTCTCTAAATGGGTTACACCCAATTAATTTAGATAAAAAAATCTAGAAAACAATAAATCTATTTGTGATATTTGAGAATGAAACAAATGCTAGAGCCTTGTCCTTAGAAAACATCTGCATTGTGTGGTGTCTCAGGGCATGTGAAGTCGTCAGATTGACTGATCACTGTTTGGGCTTTGCAGGATGGGTTGCAGTAAAGGTGGCTTGTTGTGTAACTAAGTCTGGATTTACACAGTCAACCTGTGTTTTTTTTTTATTAATTTTTTTTTTTTTTAGGTCGTATCATGTTGCATGTGTGTCCACAGCAAAAACATGTATGTGGTCACTTTTAGATGTGGTTTTGTTGCATCTGATATCTGACCATGCAACCAGCATTTAATCTCTCGTAATTTTTTTCATCATTGTTAGCCGACATGATTTGAGAGTTTTGTTCTGGTGTAAAGCTCTTGGTGCTCAAGTAAGGGAATGTGGTGGAATTTCTATGTTTGAATCATTCAGGGCAATCCCAGGATGGCAGCATTAGGATATTGGGCTGCCCCTATTAGTCCTGATTCAGGGGTGGGTGGTGGGGGAGATGTCCAGCCCTTTCTGGTCTCCTTAGCATTTCTCTAATACTCTTCATTTGCTCAATCTGTTTGGTGATACATCTATTCACATTATTATTATTATTATTTATTTTTTTTCCCACTTTTTTTAAAAATAGATTAAGGACATGCAAAATGGTCATTCAGTGACACTTCTGAAGGATACTGCTAAAAAGCTAACTAATGATGCTAGATAAAAGTAAACACTCTTGGAAATTAATACTTTTATTCTGCAAGGATGCAAAGACATTTTTTTTTCTATTTCAAATAAATATTTTTAATATAAATATATTTCAATACAAATATATTTTAATGAAATCTATTTCAATATAAATCTATTTTAATGAAATATAATTTTTTATAGAATACCTCTAAGAATTCTGAAAAATTGTAACAGTTTCCACAAAAATATGAGCTGCACAACATTTTGTCATAGATGATAGATAGATAGATAATAAGAAATGTTTCTTTGGAATCAAAACAGCATATCAGAATGAAGTAAGGGTGGGAGAAAAAATCAATCCATCGATGCATCGCGATTCTCTCTCCAACGATTCTGATTCTGAGCTTAGTTTTTAACCAGATGCGTGATGACGCGGAGTTTGCTATAGAAACACCCGTATTCTGCTTGCTTTCAATTCCTCACACACATACACCACTCGAACCTTCCGTAAAATAATCTTTCATAAAGTTCGGAAAGGTTGAAGCAAATTACAAGGACATTCGCGGGCTTCATTGCACCGGATTCGCTGTGAGAGACGCGCGCTTTGTTTGATGTTATACTTTAAGTGTGCGGTCTCGCCCGTCGGTATTTTCCTTACAAATGCTCTCCAGTTATGTCTTAAGGGATTAAACGGACAGGACAAACCACATTACTTCTTATATTTCAAAAGAGATCCGTGCGTGAATGCAGCTTAATAGATCTCCCGCTGTCTATGATGTCATAGTAAAAAACAACAGTAAAGATGAAGAAAAGTCACTCACAGTTCTTGAATGGAAAACGTTCAGATAATCTGAAATACTGAAAACACTCTGTTGTTTGTAATATGTTTCTATGCTCCTCTTTATTATTTGCTACTTGCTTGATTCCCACCCCTAGAATGAAGGCTTGAATAATGGCTGCTGATAATTCAGCTTTGCCATCACATAAATAATTTACACTTCAAAATATAATAAAATAGTATACGGTTATTTTAAATTGTAGATGAATCTTTACTATATTTTTGATCAAATAAATGTAGCTTTGGTGAGCACTAAAGACATTCACAAACTTTTTAAAATCTTACAGTGCCCAGTTTTATACCAGTAGTGAATGTCTTCAGTAGTGAAAGTAGATAAAAATCAGGACTAAAACCTCTCTGGTCTTTAGTGCTCTCAGTGATTGCTGACATAGGCCCTGTTCCAAATGCCCCCTATGCCCCCTATGCCCTTGCAGCCCTCTTTCAGGCCCATGCTTTGAAAATGTAGATATCACATAGAAATAGCATAGCAGCTACCAAAGGGGAACTCATGTACGCCCTTAAGAGTCATAAAAAAACAAATGGGACAGAGGCCATAGTGGACATGCTTTTGCTGCTTTGCAGTTCATATGATCAGTTTATTTCAGTGCTTTCTCTCTGAACGTATTGGTTAGTGTGTAATTTGGTATTTGGCCATTATATTGGTTGTTACATTTTTTTAATATTCTAATTAGTCATATGTATTTATTTATTTCTATTATTTTTTTTTTTTTGTGATGTGTACAGCATTGTGTTTTGTTTTCAGTGATGTTGGGCAATTCAAGGCGATCCCGTAACGGCTTGGGGGTTTTCTTTTAAAGTCAAAAATACTCCCTGCAAACAGGAAGGAGCTTCCTTCAGTAAATTCCAGCTCTTGGTTGCGTCCTGTCCAGTCCAATCAGAGCTCTGCTCACATGCTGGTGTCAACGGTCGACTTTTCCTTCCTAAACACGCAACTTTCTTACAACAGGCACACAGATTCAGTATTCTAGGTGATGTATGTGACCTTACTTAATCATCTCTACTGTAGATTGTTTTAGGCTCAAGTTTCAACAACATGAAAATGCAGGAAACAGAAATGCAATTACAAATTGCAATTGAAATCTAAATTAAAAAGTATTAATGAATGTGAACATGCTGCAATCAGTTCAGCTGTTTCTGCCCCATTTTAACCCTGTGTGGGTTTGTCCCAGAGTAAGGCTAAATGGATCATTTCCTGTTCAAAGCAGAAAGGACATGGTCAGCACCTTAACCAACAGGAGATTTTCAGCGGAAAAGAGCTTTAATATTTATCAGGGAAACAAAGACATAAAATTGCTCTTTAATGAAATCTTTTAAGACTTCATGTATAACATGTCTTGCTCTAGTATTTTTTATTTGAAGTCTGTAATTTGTGCTTTAACGTGGAAAATAGACAGACGCATGCATTTGTGTGTGTGTGTGTGTGGCTTATATCATGCTGACATTTGCATCATCAATAATAGATTAGTGGTTCAGGTTGAAGTCTCTTTCGCAGTTCTACGTTACGGCTCTTACATCTGCTGTTTATTATGTCCTCCACACTAACACATTTCTTGTCTCCTTTTTTTTTTTTTCTTTTTCTTTTTCTTGAGATGGCTCTAATTTCAGTGGTTGTAGCAGTTGAGAAGTTTCACAAGAAAGCTACCAGGCTGTGTTGTGTAACAAAGAACGAGTTTGCTGGAATGTTCTTTGAGAGAGAGTTCAGTTTACACACTCGGGCACATCTAGACCTCCCTACTGCATTGCAAAGCAGTCAGTATTATTTGAAACTGCAGAAACCTGTATTTAGACCTAAATTATAGCTGTGCTGTTTTAGTGTGTGCTGAGGGCTCTAATGACCAGGACACTCATTATTTAACAGCTACGAGTGCCGCAGCTCGCTAGTAAACACCCTGGAACTGCTTATCGCGATCAAAATCCAAGGCGCTGCTAACCAGCAGTTGGTTTCTGCATCAATTTTATCGATCCAGAGAGAAATCTCTCGGAGTATTAGTGCACCACCTTTTAAGCTGCCTGCCCGTTTTAGTGAAGCTGTTGGCCCAGAAAAGATGGCCACTGATCTACTAGAAAGCCTCTCAGTTTCACCTGGCTGTCAGAGCTCACTATTAGCTGCCTATCTGGGCTCTTTGAACCCCTGCTCACTTCTGGCAGGTCTGAGGTCTACTTGAAACAAAGACTCTCTTTAGTGGAAGAACGATTCTTTGGCTCTGAGCGGGACTGCCCAGTGTCTGCCCTTCAGCTAGGCCTTGAGCTTGAATAAACGTGAATGTATACAGTGCCGTGAAAAGGTTTTTTATTTTTTTTATTTTTGGCATATTTGTCACACTTAAAAGATTCAGATCATCAAACAAATGTTAATATTACACAAAGATATTGCAAGTAAATACAAAATGCAGTTTTTAAATGATGATTTCATTTATTAAGGGAAAAGAGCTGTCCAAACCTACCTGGCCCTCCGTGAAAAATTAATTGCCCCCTCCTGTTAAATCATGAAAGAACTGTGATTTAAGTTAAATTTCACTAGCCACACCCAGGCCTGATCACTGCCAGACCTGTTGAATCGAGAAATCACTTAAATAGAATCAGTGAAGCATGCTTAAAGAGCAACACATCATGCCGCAATCTAAAGAAATTCAAGAACAGATGAGAAACAAAATAGTTGACATGTATCAGTCTGGAAAGGGTTATAAAATCATTTCTAAGGCCTTGGGACTCCAGCGAACCACGGTCAGAGCCATTATCCACAAATGAAGAAAACTTGGAACAGTGGTGAACCTTCCCAGGAATGGCCGGCCTACCAAAATTACTCCAAGAGCGCAACGACGACTCATCCAGGAGGTGATGAAAGAACCCAGAACGACATCTAAAGAACTGCAGGCCTTGTTAAATTAAATAAACAGGACGTTCATCAGTTACGCACTTTATTCCTTTCATCACCTCGCTCACATATGCAACACCGTTCAACACCGTTCCTCTACAACAACGCCCCCTTTTTCCCCGCACGCTCACCTTTGAACCAGCGCATGCGCTAACCTCATTTTTAACCCAGAAGAACCTTCTTTCATGTGAACAGAGTAGGGAGGAAATAACATGTTAACAATCTCCCTATCCTTTAAACAAAGAAAATATAAATAAAAAAACATACAAAACAAAGATTACAGTTACCAAAAAACAATTGTTGTATATCCGATTGAAAATAAACCTCTTTCCTCTCTTTTTATTTTTATTTTTTATTAACAAGTGTCTCCAGTCCTTAACTAAGTGCTTTCAATAGCACCATAGTCCTTCACTGAGCACTTTCAATAACATCAGGGCCGACGCTCCTTTTTTTGTAAGACAGTCAGCGAGTTGAGTTTTTGTGTCCAACCAGAGTACCTAGGGAGGAAATAACATGTTAACAATCTCCCTATCCTTTAAACAAAGAAAATATAAATAAAAAAACATACAAAACAAAGATTACAGTTACCAAAAAACAATTGTTGTATATCCGATTGAAAATAAACCTCTTTCCTCTCTTTTTATTTTTATTTTTTATTAACAAGTGTCTCCAGTCCTTAACTAAGTGCTTTCAATAGCACCATAGTCCTTCACTGAGTACTTTCAATAACATCAGGGCCGACGCTCCTTTTTTTGTAAGACAGTCAGCGAGTTGAGTTTTTGTGTCCGACCAGAGTACCTTCTTGATTCTTTTACTCTGTATGAGCTCCTTTATGCTGCTTATTTCCAGTCGAAGACGTTTCTCAGAGACCTGTTTTGTTGACTTAAGGGCATCAAACAGAGAGTGGTTGTCTGTCACACAGATCAACGGAGGAGTATTCAGCTCAGCATTTCCAGTAGTAAGTTCAGAAAAGAGAGTAGTCAGAAAAATGACATTATCTATTCCATCTGACAGGGCCAGAGTTTCCCCTGCCAGAGTACTCCTCACGACACGTCTAATTTTTTTAGATTGCCAGCAGAGAGGAGAAAACTTCCCTCCTTCTCCCATGAGACCAATCAATGTCCCCCCCTGTGTGCCCCCATCAGGGAGATTTCCAAGGGAAGCATCACTGAAAACAACAAAGTTTAGAGCATCACTGTTTTATTATCTGTGTTTTTTGTTCTGTCACTGTCATTCTGTTACACTGTGGAAGCTTCTGTCACGAAAACAAATTCCTCGTATGTGTAAACATACCTGGCAATAAAGCTCATTCTGATTCTGATTCTGATTCTGATGCATTTATATACCGTCACCGTCACTCACAGCGGTTCGCACGTGTTTTGCGCATGAGCCGCACGCAGCCCAAAATTAAACGACTTAATCGACCATGATAGCTTTAATCGATTGCACCTCTTATCGACAATTAATCGATCATCGATTAATCGTTGACATCCCTAATGTGAAGATACCATACACCTGGTTCTAACTCATGTAGATCCACTGCCACTGTCTCGTTATATTCTGAAGCCATGGGCAACCCCACAGCAGGCTTTGGCTTTGTCCTCTTGTACTTTTGGCATATTTCACAGTCATATACTATTTGTTGTAGAATAGTAAAACATTCTTTGTCCTTATTTCCTGAACTGCGAATGAGCCTCTGTAGCCTGTCTACCGACGCGTGACCGAACTGTTTATGGAGCTTCAGAAGCACTTTGCGTTTCTCATCTGGAGACATATTTTCTGTCACTGTTAGAACTTCCTCTTCAGTTTGATCTTTTTTAGTGTCTTTGTCTCTGATATCAACACAGTAATGTCCAGAACTGGTAAATTCAAGAGGAATAGATTGTTTGAACATCACTGCACTGTCCTTTTCCATGTCCAAAATGGTCCCTGCTTTCTTCAGTGACGTTTTACTCAGCAGGAGTGGAATGTCAACCTTGACAACTTCTGTTTCAATTAGGCATTTTGTCAGTCCTATTTTAGCTGGTAATTTCACATTTCTTGTGGAATATACCAAATTCCCATCTCCGAAGCGAAATGGTCTGCAACTGCGAGTTTCTGTTTGCATCAACTGGTTCACTTGATCTTGAGTGAGGTCATCAATATAGTTTTCCAGCCATTTCTCCCCACACACAGTACGGGTACATGCAGTGTCAATAATCGCTGATCCTAATGATTCAGTCATGAATATCTCTGCATCGGACATGGAGGCCTTTGTAAACAATGTAATGTTACATTCCTCAATATTTGCATCTTCAGTTATTCTTACTTGTTCGGTTTTCTTGTGTGGACAGTCTTTAGCCCAATGAAATGTGCACTGGCAAATAGCACACCTGGATCTCTTACCGTATTTATCCAGTGGATTAGTCCCTGGTAATGGCTGCT
>NW_015638975.1:423749-437398 GCF_001515625.1 Sinocyclocheilus rhinocerous | reverse complement strand
CCCTGTCGTTGATGTTTTCTTGTTCACTGTCTGTGTTTTCTTCACTATCTGAGCTATCTGCTGCATTGTTTAAGCTGCCTTTTTCACTTGGTACCTGGCTGTTGTCTTGCTCATTTTGCTTATCTTGAGATTCCTGATCCTGTGTGTTTGTTTTACAGAGCCTGGATTGATGTACTCTAACAAGAGTCCCCCCATGTCTTACAAATATAACAGCTCCATCTTGACCAATAACTACCCCTGGTCCCTTCCATTCAGGACAGTCTGCTCTTTTGTAATATACCTTG
Source organism: Sinocyclocheilus rhinocerous (assembly GCF_001515625.1). Classification (NCBI taxonomy): domain Eukaryota; kingdom Metazoa; phylum Chordata; class Actinopteri; order Cypriniformes; family Cyprinidae; genus Sinocyclocheilus; species Sinocyclocheilus rhinocerous. Next base: position 437,114 of record NW_015638975.1, on the reverse strand, counting down.
TCTCCTGTCACATACATGTCATCTGTGGGCCTAAGCTGCCTACGTAGTGCCCTTCTTATTCGCTCAGAAGACTCTGCTTCTGTAAATGCTTTCCTAGAAGCATGTAAAGCAGAAATGTGTTCTCCCACTTTAGCACTCACAGTGGTACCTTCTAGAGCAGGCAATTTATCAACTAATACAGAAGGAAGGTTAGGATTCTGTCCAAACACTAATTGGTATGGACTGTAGCCATGAACATTCAACATACTGTTCTTAGCCATGAGGGCCCAGTCAAGGGCAGTGTGCCAGTCACATCCATTTTCTCGTTTGACCTTCAGGATGATCTCGGTGAGTGTTTGGTTATGTCTCTCGAGTAGTCCGTTGCTCCAGGGACTGTATCCAGCTGTTGTTCTTGTCTCGATGTTAAAGTTTTCAGCCATGTCTCTGATTTCTTGGTTGTTGAATTCCCCTCCATTATCACTGTACAGCTTCTGGGGGGCACCATGGACACTTATCCAAGTGTGAATGAAGGAGTTGACAATTTCAGATGACTTCTGTTTTCACAATGTTTCCGGCGCTGAAACGTGTCAAGTGGTCGATGATGTGAAGATACCATACACCTGGTTCTAACTCATGTAGATCCACTGCCACTGTCTCGTTATATTCTGAAGCCATGGGCAACCCCACAGCAGGCTTTGGCTTTGTCCTCTTGTACTTTTGGCATATTTCACAGTCATATACTATTTGTTGTAGAATAGTAAAACATTCTTTGTCCTTATTTCCTGAACTGTGAATGAGCCTCTGTAGCCTGTCTGCCGACGCGTGACCAAACTGTTTATGGAGCTTCAGAAGGACTTTGCGTTTCTCATCTGGAGACATATTTTCTGTCACTGTTAGAACTTCCTCTTCAGTTTGATCTTTTTTAGTGTCTTTGTCTCTGATATCGACACAGTAATGTCCAGAACTAGTAAATTCAAGAGGAATAGATTGTTTGAACATCACTGCACTGTCCTTTTCCATGTCCAAAATGGTCCCTGCTTTCTTCAGTGACGTTTTACTCAGCAGGAGTGGAATGTCAACCTTGACAACTTCTGTTTCAATTAGGCATTTTGTCAGTCCTATTTTAGCTGGTAATTTCACATTTCTTGTGGAATATACCAAATTCCCATCTCCGAAGCGAAATGGTCTGCAACTGCGAGTTTCTGTTTGCATCAACTGGTTCACTTGATCTTGAGTGAGGTCATCAATATAGTTTTCCAGCCATTTCTCCCCACACACAGTACAGGTACATGCAGTGTCAATAATCGCTGATCCTAATGATTCAGTCATGAATATCTCTGCATCTGACATGGAGGCCTTTGTAAACAATGTAATGTTACATTCCTCAATATTTGCATCTTCAGTTATTCTTACTTGTTCGGTTTTCTTGTGTGGACAGTCTTTAGCCCAATGAAATGTGCATTGGCAAATAGCACATCTGGATCGCTTACCGTATTTATCCAGTGGATTAGTCCCTGGTAATGGCTGCTTTGATTGTCCACTTTGCCACGTTACGTTCCGATTTCCTCTTCCTTGTGGTCTTTGTTCGGTGAAAAAATGCCACGTCCTGGTTCACTTGTATTCCGTTTGACGAGCCTGTCGTTTTCCCTCCGAAAATCCGTTTTAGAGCCGACTTCATGGATGAAAACTTCAACTCTGTGCAGGCCGTCAGTGCTAGCTGTCTGTTTTTTTCGTCGAGGCAGGCCGTGTCCAATAGCTTAAAAGCCAGCACAGCGTCAGGAAGCGTCATATTATACTTTTTCATCCGATTGTATCGCTGTTCGAAATCAATTATGTAGTCCGCCATGGAAACCGAACTATTCTTCGTTATTCCATCAGAATAAGAATAGGCTTCATATGCGCGATCCTTTTCCTCTTTTAGGAACACATCGTCAAGCTTAGCCATCAGCGTTTCCATACCATTATCACTGTCTAAATCCTCCGCAGGTATTTCCATCGCCGTTTCACGGGCTCACCCCTCAAGCCCCAAGGCAACAGCAAGGGCTTGTTTCTTTTTGTCGAGTTCGGTAACCCGCGTCCAGATATTTTAAATTAAATAAACAGGACGTTCATCAGTTACGCACTTTATTCCTTTCATCACCTCGCTCACATATGCAACACCGTTCAACACCGTTCCTCTACAACAACGCCCCCTTTTTCCCCGCACGCTCACCTTTGAACCAGCGCATGCGCTAACCTCATTTTTAACCCAGAAGAACCTTCTTTCATGTGAACAGAGTAGGGAGGAAATAACATGTTAACAGGCTTCTGTGGACTGATGCGACAAAAGGTTGAACTTTTTGGAAGGTGTGTGTCCCGTTACATCTGGCGTAAAACCAACAGCCTAACATGGTGGTGGTAGTGTGATGGTCTGGGGCTGCTTTGCAGCTTCAGGACCTGGACGACTTGCCATAATTGATGGAACCATGAATTCTGCACTCTAACAGAAAATCCTGAAGGAGAATGTCTAGACGTCAGTTTGTGACCTCAAGCTCAAGCACACTTGGGTTATGCAGCAGGACAATGATCCCAAACACACCAGCAAATCCACCTCTGAATGGCTCAAGAAAAACAAAATTGAGGTTTTGGAGTGGCCAAGTCAAAGTCCGGACTTAAAAGGCACAATATGTAAGATTTTTTAATTAAAATATCCAAAAACCACTAGAACGGTGTTACATATTTTGCTGATTTGTGTACTTAAATTATCACAAATGTTTCGAAAAATGTTTAAATACAGAGAAACAAGCAATTTTAACTAGTGACACGGACAGTTTCCATAGTGTCATTGTGTCGCCTGCCAATGACGTCATAACCCCTCGATTTCTGGTTTTGTTTGGTAGAAAACATGGAAACACCAAAGATGATTTAATATGTTGTGTGTTTTATTAGACCGATGACGACCGCACAGAGTAGCATTATAACAGAACATTCAAATGTATCTAGAATGATAAAACAGCGCTGCTTTTTCCCCCACATACCCATGACCGGATGAGCGGTCGACTGTGGCATAATAAAAGCTCCGCTGCTTTCAAGCCGTGTGTCACGCTCGTTCAGCGGCCTCGTTTCGCTTCGACGGCTTTCAGCCTCACCCTGCTTCATTCTACTACGTTAATAAATACCCAGGCGTTCTTGCTCACAAAAAGACTTATTGTTTGCTGCTGCTTGTAGGGATTTATTAGATCTCCGCTGTGTTTCGGACTCTTGTTTTGCAAAATGAGACCTTGTTTTGAATTGCCTTCAGGAGATTTCTTTTGGCTGCAAAAAGAATATAAGTTTGTGTGGGCTGGACAACTTTTGGGTGAAAATAGATTCAAAATCTATAATTTAGCAGGAATAGAGTGGAATTTTAAGTTCAAATTGGTCAAATCTGCAGAGGTTCCTCTTAAGAAGTGTTTTAGGAGTCAGGTTTTATCTCTGTTGAGCTTTACAGTGCTCAGATTTCAGAACAGTGTGTTTACTTTGAGCTCTGCGTTGTTGTGATGAATTAAAAGATAATCTCATCAGATTAGAGAATTGGAAGTGCTTAGCCTGACTCATATAAACGGCTTTGAGCACTGTGGAGTGACTCTCCTGTCTGACTGTTACCTGACCACACACACTGCTGACAATCGGCTTCCATATGTCCATATGTTTTCTCAGCAGAGATGCGATCCCTGGAGTTAAAAGGTCATCTTTGAAACAAAAATGAAAATATTTTTAATGAAACCTTACAGAATTCCCTCCATTGAAGGTCAATTTCACTAAAATGTTGGCGCCTCAAAACGTTCATAAAGGCATTACAATTGTAATTTAGATGAATTGAGTGGCAATCCAAGTTTTCTGAAGAGACACAATCATTTTACATGTTGAACAGATTTAATTTAGGATTTTATTTGTAAGTAATTATTTAAAAAAAAAAAATTATTTGTAAGTAATTACAGAAATGGTACATGGAAGCACACATGTGCTTTCTTGACACATGAGAACCAATGAGCTTTGTTCTCTCTGTTTTTTTTAAACAATATCTTCATTTGTATTTTGAAGATGATAAAAAGTCTTATGGGTTTTTAACAACATTAGGGAGAGTAAATGATTACTTTTTTGAATTTGAGTAAACGATCCCTTTCATTAATAGACCAGTGAAGACTAGGAACCTTGAGGAAGTGTAAATGCCATTCTTTCGAGACTGATGTAAATATTACGTGTAGTTAAACTGAGCCAGAGGTGGCTGATGCAGCTTTGGTCATTTTGAGGGCTCACCCACATATAATATTTGTATATAAACATGTATGGCCTCTCATACCATATTGCTGAATGATATGTCATTGAAAATTATTTGACGACTAGCTACTAAGGACAGTAAATGCAAGATTTTTTTTATATTCAAATGTTGCCTAATATCTTTAATCTTTAAAATTACTAAAATATTTGTTAATGGAATGGGTAAGTGGAACCAGAATCATTAAAATTCCTTAAAGGGGTCATATGATGCTGCTAAAAAGAACATTATTTTATAATTGAATAACAGTCACGCTATAAATGGTACACAAATAGTAAAATAGAGTAAAAAATTAACAAAAAGATTAGAAATTATGTGAATTTCATTAGTTTCTCAGTACTGCAGTACAACTAAAAAATACTGTGATACTTAAAATATTTGTATTTCATTTTGAACTGTCAGAATTTGAAATCCCAATGTTCATAAAAAGGCTCAATTTTGTTTAGGCAAGTTATCATGTTATATATCAATAGTCTAGTTTAAATAATCTTACATTTCTTCTCAACATAACATAATTTACATATTCATCTTGTGCAAAAATACATTAAAAGCCTTCATTTCAACGTTAACTCTCCAGATACAGTCCGTAGCATGCAGGAATTTGACATGTTGTGCTTCAGATGATCGGATTCATGATTAGAGCAGTGATCTCTCAGTTATATCTGAGTGCGCTGAGTGAATCTGTCTGCTGTGCTGTGAAGTGTGTTTGGTACCGTGGCCAGCGTGTAGAGGTTCGGGAATGTTTTGGACGGGTACATGGGCCTCATATGAGGGGCGCGAGTTCCACACGATCCTATAAAGAAACACATGAAACTGTTTTAACGAGCAGCTGATAAATGAGCAGCCGTTTTAATGACTAGCTGCTCCTGAGACCTCAGTCATGGAAGACGCTGTATTTCGCACTAAATCACTCACTCAACAGTCGCCAGACGCTCACTGATAATGAGTGATGTTCAGGAGCTTCTATCACTGTCGGTCTGAACAGTTAATTTCTTTTCTCGACTGATGACAGAAAGACATGAACATCTTGGATGACATGGGGGCGAGTAAATCATCAGGAGATTTTTATTCTGGACATGATCTAATACTTTAAAGGGTTCATATGTTGTTGCTAAAAAGAACATTATTTTGTGTATTTGGTGTAATGAAATGTGTTTAGGTTAAAGTTAAGGTTAAAAAACCACATTATTTTCCACATACTGTACATTATTGTTTCTCCTCTATGCCCCGCCGTTCTGATTTTTACAAAGCTCATCGGTCTGAAAAGTGAGGTGTGCTCTGATTGGCCAGCTATCCAGAGCGTTGTGATTGGCCGAATACCTCAAGCGTGTGATGGAAATGTTACGCCCCTTACCATATTGTGATGCCCTGTCCGGCCGGAGCTACGAGACATAAACATTAAAACCCATTATAAACGAGGGATTTGTTGCATCCACTGGGGACATAATTACGGATTATAATGACTTGTACTGTCTTTTTACACGTTGCTAGGGCTGTCGCGATAACCGCAATATCGCAATACCGCGCTTTTGATGAGCAAACCGCAGCAACCGCGATTTTTGCGTGTTTTCTTTTTTCGTAAGGTTATGCCCTTCTCGTTTTACACTTCATGCATGTGGACAATATTAAACACGTTTGTAATGATAACATAATGTGTACCATGCTGGAGTCAGAACAGCCGGCATTGTAGTCTACTCTACCAGGATCAGGATACAGTCCTCCATAAAATGTGCTGCACACATCTGACTATTTGGGTTGAAGTGTTCTGGAACAGTGTTGTAAATACAACTTAACCACTGATTTCTAGTCGTGTCCTCTTTTGGAAGACCAAACAAAGTAGTTTCGCTTTCACAACGAAAAAGCGTCACACACCGTGGCCTTAAGTGAGGGGAGGCCAGAGGCCTAGAGTGAGCGGAGGCCGGCTTGAGTGAGCAGAGGTGGGCGGGCTTGAGAACGGCGCAGCCGGAGAATTCGACGAAGGAGCGTCGACCACATGTGACGACCCCGGGCTGGACTCAGCTTCGTCCACGCTGAAAACCGATCCGGTGATCCACAGCGCAAAGTTGATGTATTTCCTCAGCGACCTACTACAGCGAGAATAAAAGTTATGCCTTCTCTCTTTGCGTGAACATTTGGGAAGCGTTATGCAAATCTTCCGAGATCGTGACGTAGGTATGTGGGGGTGTGTTAGAACGAGCCGTTTTAGGTAGGCGTGGTTGACTTAAGTTTTATAAAGAATATCTGGATTTGAGACTTTAGTCTTTACAACTTTACAGATCTTCTTTATGCACAAAGAGCTTGTAACACTCCAAAGAGAAAGGAAAAATTGAAATCGCATCATATGACCCCTTTAAGGCTGGAATACACTACATGGCTTTTCAACTCTGAAATGGGTTTTAAAACACTTCTCAGACTATGTACATGGTTATGTACAAAACTGAGCCTCGTACAGTAAATTAAGAATCACATACTACCAGACTTTCAAGTTGTTCAGAACAAACCTCATTGCTAGAAGATGCATGGCAAATGTTAAAATAAAATGTTAAAATAAAAAAATTAGCTCAATATCAAACATGTTCAATATCCTCTAACTGGATGGATTCATACTGTAGTCTGAAGCAAAAAATTGGACTCTGTGCCCATCTTACACTACATAATTTTCTGTGAAATCTGTCAACTCCGATCTTCAGACTGGTACTGATTTTTGGCATCTAGCGTTGACTTGTCTAGACTGTAAATCTAAAAAAAATTATTGCGCAGAAGTCATGTAGTGTATTCCAGCCTTTATCGTTCCACACCTGGCCTTGCCTAAGCTTTCACGCAGGCGTAATGGGGCCATTCTTCTGAAGCCTAAACAGTCTGCTGTTCTTCCGCCACCAAGGACAAGAACCCCTAGGCCTCTCTCTCTCTGTCTGTCACATGGCTCACTGCATGGGCATTTTTCTTATGGTCGGGGCCCCTGCTGTCGGCTCTTACAGTCCGATGAATCCAGCACCTCTGCCACTACAGACACATTAAAGGAATGTGTGGATGAGGGTCAGAGGAGGGATTGAAAAAAAATTATTGCGCAGAAGTCATGTAGTGTATTCCAGCCTTTATCGTTCCACACCTGGCCTTGCCTAAGCTTTCACGCAGGCGTAATGGGGCCATTCTTCTGAAGCCTAAACAGTCTGCTGTTCTTCCGCCACCAAGGACAAGAACCCCTAGGCCTCTCTCTCTCTGTCTGTCACATGGCTCACTGCATGGGCATTTTTCTTATGGTCGGGGCCCCTGCTGTCGGCTCTTACAGTCCGATGAATCCAGCACCTCCATTATCCATTAAAGGAATGTGTGGATGAGGGTCAGAGGAGGGATTGAGGCACGGTGAGCTTGTGAGAGGTGGATGCCTTTCAAATAGGTCAGATTCTCTCACAATAAAGCCTAACCATGAGAGAGAGGGGTAGAAATGGGGGCATGAACTGAATAATGCCCCTGTGCCAATTAGGACCATGAATGAGATGCCTGCTAAGCAGCGTGGTAAACAGGTCAGAGGGTTAAACTGTGTTTTCAGTGCAGATATGCTGGATGTTCAAGTGTGATGTACAGTGGGTGGTATAGGAAATATTCCTTATTTGTTTGATTTTGCTGATGTTATAAAATGTTTTCTCATTAAAATGTTTTATTGCAGTCTTGTATTGACCGATATAGTTTTCCTTGTTCATTTAGTGAAAAAACATTTTTAAAATGTAATTAGACATACACAATGTGTGCACCATTAGTGCTTGAGTCTGTTTTGAAACTCTCAGACTTACTGTAATAATTTATCCAGCCTGGCATCTACAGTACAGGGGTGAAAGGAGCAGAAGCACAAACCATTCACCTCAGCTCAGGGTTAGAGCTATAAATACCATCTGCTCTTCCTCTCCTTGTCTTTATCATTCCCTCTCTCTCTTTCTCTGCGTCTGTCCCTTCTGACTTATACCAGGTCAGCTTGTTCATGTTGTAGCAGTTTGTTTGTATGATGTGTGCATTGAAAGCAGAGACATGAGTGGTACAGCTGTCGTCTGATTGGTCAGACAAGAGAAGTTGAATGTCTCAGGAGCCCGGGGCATTTTGGGCAGGTGTTTTTATAGTGATCACATCACTCTGTTCTGTTTGATGGTGATACGGTGTTATAAGCCATCCATAAATTAAAAGTTGCATGAATTGATAATGTGTTGTCTATGCAACATGCTATAGATCTTATTGTGAACAACTGATTTATGTATGTTTAATTTTTGTTTTGACCTTGTAATTGACCCTGTTAGACTACAGTATTGTCAATAGGCTTTATTAATCGCATGCTTTTATTAGGCACATGCTGTAAACTTCTATGAACTTCAGAGTAAAATCACCTCCTGACAAAGAGGAGAAATACCTGCTGATACAAACTCATTGACTGTGCTTAGACTTTGTCCTAACTGATCACTTTCTCTCTGTCTCACTGCCAGAGTACAACAATGGAGGAAACCGTAATATGGGAACAGCACACGGTGACTCTTCACAGGGTGAGTGTTCAACATTGGCTCTTTTTCATCTTCTCACTTGGTGCTTCAATTTTCTTCCCCTCTACATTTTCCTACTTCACCATTCCTCATCCAATGTCCCCAATGTTCATATTTAGCCAATCTTAAAATGAATATCTGTTTTTCCATTCTAATGTTCTGATGCCTACATTCATTTGTAGAATGCTAAATTATTGATTTTAGTTTTTAGTGAGATATAAAATATAAAATAGTTATTTTTTTAGTAGCATCTAAGTAGTATCTAATGTTGATTTTGGCCATGAAAATTATTCGCTGATATGTGTATTATGGGTAATAACCAGAATATTAATATTAGTGCATCCCTACTCTTTCTATTTGTCTTTCTTTCCTCCCTCTCCTCTCTCTTTTCTTTTGGGATGGCTAGTTACAGGATGTGTGGTCATTGAGTACACAATAACCGATCCCCCAGATGGCAGGACACAGTTTGGAGAGGACAAAATGCCTGCTCTGCTCCACTTCCTGTTCCTTTTCCTCTTCCTGCATGTTCCTAGGCTCAAACCTATCTAAACCAGAGTCTGAGAACGAGTCAGAGATTATGCAACAGTCAGTTGGGCACAGTATTATTAAACCCCTCGTTCTGTAAGAGCTGGAGTACTGTGGTCACTCACACACATCTTTGATCGGTTTCATAACCTGATGTCTGTGTAACACTTCAGTTCAGTCAGTCCCACTTGTGACCTGTTTTTTGATGTACTGACAGCCTAGACAAGATAACAGGTGTACAAGCGCTAAGCCTTTTACTGGGTGCTTTTTTTTATAGGTGGAATCTGTGTAGCTGTGTCAGACCGCTCCTGGCTAACAGTATTACATAGTTACTCTCCGCAAAATAAACAAGGCTGTATTCTTTCCCCCTGTGATTATATGTGCTCCTCACCTGCTCGGGCTCTTGTTATGATTTATAGCTGTTTGTGTTTAGAGGAAGGCCAGATGGTTTGGATGGCAGAGAGAGGTAGAACAGACCAGTGTGTGTGTGTGTGTATGAAGATGCCCAGTGACATCAGGAAAGGCTCTGGCCATCTGTCTGGAGTCTGTCTGTCACTCTCTACCTCTTCAGTCTTATCTTCCTTTCTTTGTGATTGCTTGAGTGCAAAAGTGAGAGCTCAGAGCTTCAGACACCTGGGAGATTGAAAAGCTGCCAGACATTGAAAACGCATATCACACACACACACACACACACCACACACACACACACAGTAACCTACATATTGGTCTTCATCATTCTGTTCCATGTAATGTAATGTAATTATACAGAGATGTGCTGTGAATTAAAAGAGCTCACTCTACACCGTGTATGTTCATGTCCTTTGCAGGCGCCAGGTTTCGGGTTTGGAATCGCCATCTCAGGGGGCCGTGACAACCCTCATTTCCAGAGCGGAGAGACCTCTATAGTGATCTCAGATGTGCTTAAAGGGGGACCAGCGGAAGGACTTTTACAGTAAGATATTTAATATTTAGGGTATTCAACATTTAAAACAGATTTTTAACTAACATAGTTATTTAAATGAAAATAAAATTTGTATTATTTAATATTTGTATGTATAAAGATGCATTTTAAATTAAATAAAAAATTAAAAAAAAAAAAAATTTCAAATATATGTCTAGCTATATAAATACTAAAAAATTTATGGATATATTATTTATTTATATATCTGTGTGTGTATATATAATAATTTTATGTAATTATGACTTATACAATTTACTTTTAAATTATATTTGTTAAAATATTATTTATATAAAAACATTTAGACTTTGATTTTCTTCACAAAATATATATATAAATCTCATATAAACGATATATATATCTATGTGTATATGTAATTACAAATTTATGTAATTATAGCATTTTAATTCTAATTTATAAAAAAATCAGTATTTGTTAAAATATTTATATTAAAAAAATCATTTAGATTTTTCTTTTCTTCACAAAAATATATATTTTTTGTCTGCAGAGAGAATGATAGAGTGGTGATGGTGAACGGTGTCTCCATGGACAATGTGGAGCATGCCTACGCTGTTCAGCAGCTGAGAAAAAGTGGAAAGAATGCCAAAATTGTAAGTTAACAACACATCATCATCATCCCTCGTACATTGCATCAGTCCTGTACAACCTTGAGTCTTAACTGGGCTACAGATGTGAGTAGTGGGCTGTGATGGAGGATGGAAGAACTTGAGGAAGGCAGGACGTGGAGGTGATCAGTCATGACTGAGCTTTACATTAAGCAGTGAGGAATGCTGGGAGTCAAACTGCAGTATTGCAGAGTATTTGTCTTTGTGAGTGTACAGGAGCTGTTAGTCAGTGTCTAGACAGTTTCTGTTTTTTTTTTTGTCCTCTCTGGAGAGGCATGACCTTTAGAGCTAGATTTTTTAAGCGCAGAGTTTGATCAGTACTTCAGGGTTTCTGTGATACGAATGACATGGATACACACATTCACAGCTGATACTGACATAATTGATGAATCCACACTTTAAATGAAGATACATAAGAAAATAATATGCACACTCAGATATTCCCCAAAAACATATGAATATGTAATATAATTAATTATGTTTTTATTTTGGACTCTGAGTGCAATTAATTGCCTCATTTGATCACAAAATGCATTGACCAATCAGAATGAAGTATTCTAGAGAGCTGTGTAATAATGGTATATAACGGGCTATTGCCCTTGCTAATGTTAATATATCAATATACTCTATTGTTACCTTTTAGAATGTAAATCTTATTCATCTGGTTGAAATGTTAATATATTGCCTGTTCAGACTATCCGCAGAAAGCGGAAGGTGCAGATTCCTGTAAGTCGAGGGGGAGACAGAGAGACTATGTCAGAGCGAGAGGAAGAGGACGACACTGAGGAGGATGATTATGAGGGACCAGCACGTGCAGGGGAAGCGAGTGGAGGCACTAGCAGAAGAAACGAGCGCAGCGGCAGCACCGGAAGGAGAGACCATAGTAATTCCCGTGAGAGGAGCATTTCCCCGCGCTCAGACAGACGATCAGTTGCATCCAACGTCCCGCCACGACCTTCCAAAGTCACACTTGTCAAGTCCCGCAAGAATGAAGGTGGGTAGAGCTGTTAAAAATTGGAGGACAAACCTCTTAATTACTATTGATGGCTTCAACAGAGGGCTTGGCAAACATATTAGAATGTGTAAACAGGTGTAATGCAGGCTGTTGTACATTAGCTAATAGCTGTGATTAGTCTACTGGCAGAAATACCCACAGGGTGCTTTCAACAAGAACAAAGCTGTAGTAAGTTACTCAGTAGCCAGATTTATCAGTCACTCATTAATTCAAGTGGATTATGTCTGTTATTGTTCATTCTTGTGTGTATTTTCTGTTGTGCACAGAATACGGCCTGCGTCTGGCCAGCCACATATTTGTAAAGGACATTTCTCCCGAGAGCCTTGCAGCCCGTGATGGCAACATACAAGAGGGAGACGTCGTCCTGAAGGTATGAGAAGTGGTGTCTGGGATGGATCAGAGATGGTTTCAGGAAAAGAAGAGAACTGGATTGAGCGATACCAGCGGTAGTTGCTGGTGGTACCCTTACTTGGCCTGAAAAGCTTCACCAGTGTTTTGTGGACCCTTGATATTTCTATAAAAATGTTTGGCTGTTTAAGTCGTTGTTGACATGAGAAATTGTGAACATTTGGCTCCCTCTAAACTCATGAAAACCGCTCCAAGTTATCTATCATGCTCTCAGCGTTTGGCTTCCCATATATGGACTGCCCACTGTGAACGTGCAAAATGATTGACAGGCAGAAAGCACCTCAAAAGCCTTCTCATTGGCTGAATGAAGAATCCGACAGTTGCTTGTGGTCACTGTTTGTTCATAAAGACTAGGGCAGATGAGTGTGATATCTCAGCTTAGGTATTTATATCTTTCAGGGATATTTCCATAAAGGCACTTACAGCACCTTTGGGTACAGTAACTTTAAGCACACCCAACATTTAATTTGTTAAACCTCTTTCACCCTCATTCTTAATTTTTACGTTATTATACTTTAATTTCTACCTATATATGCTCAGACCTGCCAACCTGTACGCATTTTGCGTAGCGGATACGCATTTTGACCTCAAAGTACGCTGGTACGATTTGTCACTCTAAACTACGCAAAAAAACCTGGTGACGCCTCTGTCCACGTGCAGTATTCAAAACAAGCAACAGAAAAAGATGAAGAGTTCAACCAATCAGAGCGTTTTTTTAGGTTTTGCTTTTAAATTTCCGTGCGTTTTATTTCTCTCCAAGCTGGCTCTGTTTGTGTGTCTGTGAGTGCGCGCTGAGATGAGAAAACGCCTGCTTCTGAAAAAGCAACACACGCCGAGCATCTTCCCTTGTAATGACTAAACCTTTTGTCCAACAACAAAAAAGAACATTATAACATTATTTTACTGCACAACATCAGACAAATATTTAAAATAATTTCCCTCTTGATCTGATGTGGCTTCTTATCACAGAATGACGCAGAAATAAATTCTACACTGTAATAACGGCTAAGTCGATTAGCAGTGGATTATAAATA
>NW_015638975.1:420790-421956 GCF_001515625.1 Sinocyclocheilus rhinocerous | reverse complement strand
AAAAGCAACACACGCCGAGCATCTTCCCTTGTAATGACTAAACCTTTTGTCCAACAACAAAAAAGAACATTATAACATTCTTTTACTGCACAACATCAGACAAATGTTTAAAAAAATTTCCTTCTTGATCTGATGTGGCTTCTCATCACAGAATGACGCAGAAATATATTCTACACTGGAATAACGGCTAAATCGATTAGCAGTGGATTATAAATATAACGTTACTTAATTATTAAAATACTCGAGGTGGTTTTAAGAACACAGATAAACATTGTCCAGGGATTAAAGTTCTCCGTCGCTACGACAGATTTCCGTTAATTGCAGCGAGTCTACGACGGATTTCCGTCAGTTGGAAAAAATGAGGGGAAAAGAAACATTTAGCGCGTTGTTGTTGTTGTTCTGCCGGCTGGCACACCAGAGATCATCCCCGCTACGGTTGCAGCTTCTCAGTGACAACATAGTGACGCCGCTCGCATCATTCACAGTCGGGTTGTTAGCAGAGAACACAGAGCAGGACTTGAATTTCGGTGCGGCATTGCGGCTATTAATAACAATTCTACTCATTCCCGCAGGTTCCGCGCTTATAACGCGATGACAGATGACTGAACGTATCATTTGCACGTGCTTTTGAGTCTTGAGAACTCACTCGCGCACTCTCATTTTCTGTGCGCCCACAGATCGCGAGACGGAATTTATCATTTGCACATACTTTTGAGTCTTGAGAACTCTCATTTTCTGTGCACCCACAGATCGCTATAAGGAGAGTGACAGATTTTAATAATTATTCAAGGAGTTTGCAAATGTGATATTGATTTAATACAACAGTTCAATAAACAAGTACTGCCTAATTTTGCTCTATTTCTTCAACGAAAATCGTTCCAAATATAGTAACAGCTCAGCCGCTGCTCATCGCTAAAAGCAAACACAGCGGTGTTTAATTCGTTCAATGAAAGTGCGTTTTTGAACGAATCTAGTGAGTCAGTGATTCATTATTACCCATTCATAAAGACAGTCACTTGCTTCATTCCTGAATGAATGAGCCGTTCGAACGAATCAATTGAATGAATGATTCAGTGATAAAATCAGTGATTTGCCGCCACCTGCTGGCGGTTTCAGTTTATCTTTTAGGTATAATTGCAGTTATTTAAATCATTTAATATTTCTAT
>NW_015638975.1:384742-420703 GCF_001515625.1 Sinocyclocheilus rhinocerous | reverse complement strand
GGTATGGCTGTGGAATGGGGTTTGGCTGAGGAAAAATTTTCAGTCAAAAGATTCGCCCCTGCTTTAACCCCTGCATTGTCGCAGTACAGTGTTTATTATCTTAATGTTCTTTTTGAATGTCATCATTCAAAGCGTTTCTGTCTTCTTTCATTCAGTTAGGGATAGCTGGCTGTTTTTGTCCATATTAGGAATTTCCTGCAGTGTCCTGAGTTCTATTTCTTTTATAATGTATATGTGGATTTTCTACATGTGTTCATAGCACTAAATAATGGCCAATCCATAAAAATAATACTACTTTATTTAAATAGCATTTAAAAATAGCAAAAAAGAACTAAACCAAAAACTGTGGTAAAAAAATAAAAAAACTGAGGTATTTATTGAACCGTGGGCTAACTGTATTGTTGCATCCGTACGGTTTACTCTGAAATACTGTATAACAGGAATATCACAAACTGAGTGCAGACCCTGATTATTAACCTATAAAAAAATATTTAACATTAAATCTTGCAACAAGATTCCCCACCCCCCCGTCATCAGCTAAATGAGGCTAGAGCTTACTGAGTGGAACAGAGCATATCCCAGAGAGCACTGGAGTGAAACTGCAGGGCATAGAGCACAAAGCCAGCAGACTTGTTGCAAATGTCTGTAAATGGAAAATCAGGGACAACATTTTATTTTATTTTTTTGCTGCATATACACTGCCATTCAAATGTTTTTAAGAAATTATTTTATTTTGCAGGGATACATTAAACTGTTCAAAAGAGACATTTCAAATAAGTTCTATTCCTTTTAACTATCAGTTCATCACAGAATCCTGAAAAAAAATGATCAGTTTCCACATTGTAGCACCAGTACCACTGTTTTCAACTTTGACAATAATAAGAATCATATGATAAGCACCAAATCAGCATAGTAGATTGATTTCTGATGGATTCTGTGACACTGAATGGCTGGTAAAAATTAATCTTAGCATCACATAAATAACGCTTTAATATTACATTTTAAAGTATATAAAAAAAATATTTGTTTTAAATAGTAATAGTATTTCCTAATATTAATGTTTTCTGTATTTTTAATCAAAGTAAATTCAGCCTTGGTGAGGAGTCACAAGAGACTTCTTTAAAAAAAAATTACAAAAGTCATGCTGACATTAAAAACTTTTGAACAGTAGTGTATATTGTTGGTTTATTTGCATTTTGCTGTCTGCAGGGCTAATCAGAGAGCTAAGAGAGTTTATAATTTAAAAATGCTTAATTTATCAACATACATTATACCTGGCTTATATTATTTGACCAGACCTTTGTCACTTTTAAGCTGTATTATGCAAAATGCCAGATTTATGTATCCATAGTTCATCCACAAAATGGTGTTCTTTCTGTTCTCCTTCTCCTCTCCATATAGATCAATGGCACAGTGACTGAGAACCTGTCTTTGATAGACGCAAAGAAGCTTATAGAGCGATCGAAAGGCAAGCTGAAAATGGTGGTGCAGAGAGACGAGAGGGCGACACTCCTAAACATTCCAGATATGGACGATAGCATTCCCTCAGCTAATTCCGACAGAGATGGTGAGATGATCCTAGTTAAAAATGTACATCTAAAAAGAATCTAAGATTAGACTTACGGTCAGACATTAACTTATGACTTTATATTTTACATCGTGTTCATTACATGGCTTTCTTGTCCTTTTTATTTTCCTTTTTCTTGTAGAATTTTTGTCTTTTTCTAAAAGTCAACTTGGATTAAATTCAAACTTGGAAATCATGATTTGTTTCAACAGACATTTCAGAAATTCATTCACTGGCATCAGATCATTCCCATGAGCACACCCGTCGCAGTCGATCCTGTTCCCCTGACAAACGCTCAGAGCCCTCCGACATCTCCGGCCACTCTCCACAGCAGATGAGCAACGGCAGGTAAGAGACACCAGAAATGCTTACATTAACCAACTTAACTTTTCCATTAGTGCCCCTTAATTCACTGCCATGGTTAACGTCACACTTTGGATTGTCTCACTAATTTAGAGAGATGAATATATACTATATGATATGCATGCAAGTCACATCTCAGCTACTAGCAGGTTCAGATGGCAGCTAGAGCAGTAAAGCTGCATCGATCTGCCTAATGACAGAAGAGTGCTCTGATTGATTACTGGTCCTAAGAGATATTTTAAGGTTTCCATCCCCCTTACTCCTGAGCCTGCTTTAAATGTTATTATTAATCGTATGAATCAGAATAATCAGTGAAGCAGATAGGACTGATTTGCACACTTACAGCTTTAAGAAATATTACACTTACTGTCACTGATTTGTATTTGTGTGAAATATTTTTTTTTCTTTTTTCGTTTTGTTTTGCTTGCAGTCACAGGAGAGTGTAAGTGTTGGTCATAGTGCAGTGAGCTGGCTGACCGTAACTCAGTTTGACACTACAGTAGAGCTGAGCTCATGTAGCTGTCTTAACTAACGTAGTAGATGTGTTCTAGCACTGTAGACGTGAGAAGTGTTGACAGCAAGTAGTCTGATGATTTCTTTCAGTGTTCTTTGTGTGTATGTTTGTATAAGAGACAATGAAGTACAAGAATCAGTGTTTGGATATCTGTTGTATGATGCTACAAACTAGTAAAAACCTCAAAGGTTTGGACATATCAGCTTGTCTCATATACCATATGCCATTTAGTTTGTGTGTGTGTGCGTGTGTGATCGGAGTAATTTTAGCATGTCAAATTAGTTAAGTTAAAAAAAAATCAAGAGGCGACTTGTTGCCAAAGAACTTGACTATGACTAGTTTAATTTATCACCTGAGAACATGACATGACAAGTTTATTTACTGAAAGTGAGGTAAACTCACTTGGTGCATCACAAATATAATGTATATGCATATATAAACACTAGTCCTTTACCAAAAATTACTGTGGTAACCACAGTTTTTTACCAAAATATGTACTAGTTATTATTCCAAAAAACAAAAACAAAAAAACAAAAACAAACATAGAGCTATCAATTTATTGTATTTATTGTGTACAAAATTTTTTGTAACATTTTCTTGTTTCTGTTTTATGATTTGAGTCTCAGGTAATATCTTTATCTTCATTTTGATGTGTGATTAATTGTTCAATTAAAAGTTGATTAAAGGGGTCATATGATGTTGCTAAAAAGAACATTATTTGGTGTATTTGGTGTAATGAAATGTGTTTAAAAAAGATTTTTTTTATAGGTTTAAAGGGGGGAGAGCTTTTAAAAATAATTGCATATTAAATCGCAATATTGGTAAAAAAAAAAAATCGCAATTAGATTATTTTTCCAAATCGTTCAGCCCTAATAATGACTTATGAGTTACGCCTTCTTTCTTTGCGTGAACATTTGGGCGGCGTTATGCAAATCTTCCCACACAGTGACGTAGACATGTGGTGGCGTGTTAGAACGAGCCGTTTTAGGAGGGCGTGGTTGACTCTTAACTTTTATAAAGAATATCTCTTTGGATTTGAGACTTTAATCTTTGCAACTTTACAGATCTTCTTTATGCACCAAGAGTTTGTAACACTCCAAAGAGAAAGGAAAAATTGAAATCGCATCATATGACCCCTTTAATTAATCAGATTTTTACATAATTCATGTGATTTAAAATTGATAGACAGCCCTAAATAAAACTGGATGAAAGATTCTCTTAATTATAATTATATGCTCCACTATGTCAATAACAGTACTAATGATATTATGTTTATGGAATTATGGCGGAAACTGTGGTTACCATGGTACATTTTATAAGTGGTGGATGGGGGCCAAAGAAAATCATGAGAGATAAGTAGAGTGTGTAAAACAGATGGAAGTAAGACAGAAAGAGCACGAGATGGTGTTTCCAGGAGCTTGTGAGTATGTAAAGAGACAAGGATGAAAAGGATGACAATACCACGAGGTGCCGGTCCTTTCCCAGGGGATACGCCATTTTTCTTGGTATTAAAGCAGCTGCTCTCTACTTCCCACATCCCCACACTGCCGCAGGCTGTATTTTAATGAAATTTCACACCCCACGTCCCCACACATCCTCCACCTGTCTGTCTACAGCAGCGTCTCACTTAATATCTGAACTCAGATTACACCTCATTATCGGCTCTCTCACCTCAACAAGACACTGATGCCTTTCAAGTCTCAGAAAACTGCCACAGCTGTAACAATTTCTAGCGTGTGTGTGTGTGTGTGTGATTGAGTGTGTACATAGTCTGCTTTGCACATGTTGACAGTGTCTGTAATATTAATAGAATCATCGATGTCCACTGAATGATATTGAATATAAAGATGCTAGAGCTAAAGTCAATTCAGTTTTCATTTTAATTTTCAGTTTTATTTTATGGCACATTTCTTATTGTTCCAAAGCAGATTTACAAACAAATATTATAGTGCCTAGCAAGACCCCCAGTAAAGTCAAACTTGATAATGGCAAGGGAAACTCTCTAAGATAAGTATGAAACCCTGGATGGAACTAAGACTTGCACATATTTAAACTAATGTATGTTTCTTTATAGTTTTTTTTTTTTTTTTGCATGGATGCTTTAAATTGATCAAAAGTGAAAGTAAAGACATTCATAATGTTACAAAAGAGTTCAAATAAATGCTGTTCTTCTGAGCTTTTTATTCAGCAAAAAATCCTGAAAAATGTATCGCAGGTTTTCAACATTGTTTTTAACATTGATAATGTTTTTGGATGTTGATGATAATGTTTCTTGAGCATGAAATCTTCTTATTAGAATGATTTCTAAAGGATCACGTGACACTAAAGACTGGAATTATGGCTGCTAATTCCGCTTTCCCATCAAACAAAGAAATTACAATTTATAATATATATTAAAAATAGAAGTTATTATAAATTGTTGAAATATTTCACAATATTGCTGTTTTTAATGTATTGTTGATTAAAAAAAATGCAGCCTTGGGGAGCATAGTGTACATACAGGCATACAATTATTAATGTGAACTGATTTAATCAAGCCACATTGAATAAATATAAACTGTCTCATCTCTCTTCACTATCTGGATGATTAACAGGACTGGGCATCATGGGAATGCTCTAGGGTCCTCCTTCAGCACCACTACAAAAATGGATGGTCTAAAAAGTAATTTACTGGACTTGGACTGCTAGATTTGGAGGCATTTTGGGGGATAATGAATCTGTTTGTCAGTGAGCCAGGTTAATATCTCAGAGCCATGCATCACTCACTCGCTGTTGAATAACTGCTCTGTCTCTACACAGGCTGAGGGGCTCTTTTCTCACCAGAATGCTCCCGCTGTAAGTGTTGTGCTCTGTACACAGTGGATAGTTTTTGTAGATTGAGTCTGAGTGCATGGATATTAGGTTGATTTGTTGTTTGTGAATGTGTTTTTTTGTGCAATTTTGTCATAGTCCTTTTAATGTGTGGGTCCTGCGTTCTATATGGACAGTTTAGTTTGTAAAATGCACTTTTAATGCATTTGATGTGGTGCATTAAAATGTGCTTGTAGTGAAATTAGCATGCATTCTGTCATGTTGAGCTGGTAGCGCAGAGGCAACTAGCTCTGTATGTATGTGTGTGTGTGTGTTTGTGGAAACTGCCAGTGGGTGTCAAGGCTGTTGTGCAGAAATGCGCCTGAATTTATTTTTCTGCATGTGTGTTCATTAACCTTGGCACACAAGAGACAACACAATTCCCTCTGAAATTTGCATCACCAGATGGGTTTTTCCTCACTGTACAAGCCACAGAGATGCACTCTCTCTCCTCTGTCTGAGCTGTCAGCTTTTTAATCTATCTCCTTTACATAAAGTTTCTCAAGAGTACTTAAGTGTGTTGATTCAGTGTTGTTTCTGTATTAGGATAGGGTAGGCAAGTTTATTTATATCGCCTAGATTTACATTCCATACACAATGGTAATTCAGAGTACTCTACATAAGCGTAATAAAGAAAATAAGAAGTAATCGGCTTAAATTCAATGATTTAAAACTGCTTGGGGAAAGAAAGATTAACCTACATGAATCGGTTAAATGGATTAAATCAATTAAAATCAATAAAAAAATGTTTTTAAAAAAGGTAAAAATAAGACAAATTTTAATTAAATAATGAATTAATTTGTGTATATGTATGTATTAGTATTTTGTGTATATTTTACATTTTAAAATAATGTGTTAATGAATAATTTCAGAACAAAGATTAACCCATTTTTTTTGTTCTTACATAAGATATTCTTGAAGCTGGATCCAGCTGTGTGTGGCATAATAACCACTGTGTTTGCAGTGAGCAGTCTGTATTCCTTGCTGACTCAAACGTAGTGATGTAATAGGTTTTCTAGGTTTATAGCCTATTCTATATTGCATATTTACAAAATAACTTCACCTGCTGTAATTCATACGTAAAACAAAGAATATTTTCCTACTTGTAATAGAAATACCAGTTTAATGGCTTTTCTTGCTGTGTAATCACAAGAAAATAGTCACAAGAATGGTGTTCATTTGGGGAAAAAAGGTGTTTTTATACACAATATTTTTATAGAGATTCAATGCACAAATGCACATAGAAGCATTTCAATGAGATTGTAACAGGTCACATGAGAAACAAACGCAGGAGAATGTGAGTGGAGGATTTAGCCTGTGTGTGATGGATGTGTTAGTACAGAGAAAACCAACAGAGCAAAGGAGAGCCTGGACTTTATGTAGGCCTGTGTGTGTGTGTGCGTCTGTCTGTGTGTGGCAGTGTATTTTTGTGCATGTCCAGGGCATAAGAGATTTAAGATAAAGTACACTGCTAGGCAACAAGGACAAGGTCTCTTTTTTTGTTCTGACAGATAAGCATTTAATATCTCGGCAGAAATCTGTTTGTTTTTACTGATTCAGCTAGCACAACAATGCTAATTGTTCATTGAAGAGAAAAATGAAAATTTCAGGTGTGGTCTGTTTCCTGTCTGAGCCATACTGTACCAGCCATGTGACTCTAAAATCTACCCATAATTCTAGAGTGCAGTCCTGATCCTAAACTCATCATACACTTCTTCAGCTTTCTGTGTCTGTACACATCCAGAAATTAGAATGTGCAACAGTGAGGAGTTGTGATGCCTCAAAGCATTTTACATATCTGTGAGTTGTGTTCATGTTTACAGTTTTAAAAGAAGCTCTAATACAGGGGTGGGCAAACTTGGCCCTTCCAGGCCACTTTCCTTCAGAGTTTAGCTCCAACCCTAATCAAACACACCTGAACCAGCTAATCATTGTCTTCAAGACTACTAGAAGGCTACAGGCAGGTGAGTTTTATCAGGGTTGGATCAAATCTCTGCAGCAAAGTGGCCTGGAAGAGCCAAGTTTGCCCATCACTGCTCTAATATCTGTCCTAATTTTTAGCAAGAGAAAAATTCAACTGTCTGACATAAAGCACTGGCATCTGGTGCTGTCTAATGAGCAATCTTTATCTCTGCTGTTTTCAAGTATTGTTGTGTTCATGATCCTTCTGTTTTGTGCATGTTTTTTACACACTCTCCTTCAGGATGCTCTCATATTCAAATGGAACAAATATAATGTCTGACTTGTTATCAGAAACTTGTATATGTGCTGATCAAAATCTTATGTACAGTTTGTGAAATGCCACCAGTGTTTTTGAGGTCTTCAGTAACTTGCCCAACAGGAATTTTTGCTTTCATCATGGTGTCTGCCTGTAAAGGCACCTCTCATTATTTCATAATATTAATGTGTTTGATAGTGTTTTTTAGTATTTTTGTTTTTTTTTGTTTTTTATGCATGTAGCAAGGTGATTACAAATAAGTGGTCATTTAATACACACATAAAAATATTCTTTGCCTTATACAATGTAGCCTAAAATCTTGATTTTGTAAAATAAAGTTAATGTCCATGTTATTTGTCAACTACTTATAAGCAGAGACAAAACCAGGCTCAGTTTGTAACTGTGAGCTTTGTGTTTCTGTAGCCACAGGAGTCGCGAGGAGGAGCGCATCTCCAAACCAGCGGCGGTATCCACTCCAGTTAAGATGACGGAAGATGCCCTTCTGGTTCCGCCAACAGAACAGCCCGGGGACAAACAGATCCCTCCACTGCCAGGTTGGGACTTTCACCTCCAGACTTTCAACTGTCTTCTGTCTTTACTTCTGCTCTCCTTTTGTCTTATCTCTCCAGTCCAGTGGCGTGTGGCAACTTTTTATATGATGTGGCAATGTCACCTTGTTGTTTTATTGTTTTTTTTTTTTCTCCATGTGATGATTACTATATTGGCACATGAAACATAATTTATCTAGCACATTGATCAAGCAACCAATGCTACAATATTTTTGCATGTTTAAGTTAACAATTTAAGTCAAGTTTTTAGATGACTTCTAATTAGGAATGCTCATTTTAACCAGTTAACCGTTAACCGACCGTAAGAATTTTGACTGATTAATACAATCTGTTAAACGGTTTAAAAAGGAATTTATTATTTTTTTTTCCAGTGATTTATCAAAATATTTTAAAAGGTTTGCTGCATGGTTAAAATACACTACGCATCTAAAATAAAATTGCGTTTTTTTAGAGAAAAAAACATAAGTCATGTATAAGTCGCATTTTATTATTTCATTCAGAAATAGGCCTAATGCCGATGCGAAATGTTTACAAACATTATAATAAACATTGTAAACATAGCTAGGCTAGACTATTTTAGTTCCCCTCACTCCACAGCAAATCATTTGAATTTAGTATTCGGAAAAGAACAAGAATTAAAAATATAAGAAGCTATAGCTATGTAAGCGACAAGCCAAAAGGAATTCATTTAGGCTAAAACGAAACTGAAACCAACATTGGGTCTCTCATTCGACACAAAAGTAAATGTTTCCGTATTCGCAATGTATTTGAATGACAAAATATTATTTATTATGTAAACCTGGTTTTGTAGGCTACTTCACTCGCGTTCCAATATCCACGTAAAACAAAATGTGTTTGGCATAACATCAAGGCGGTACGGTGATAACGCTTAACGGTACAGATTTTACTACATTTAAACTGAGCAGTGTTTTTTTTCCCCCATATGTTTGACTTATGACCATATGTATTTTATTATGATAATAAACAGGCTGCATTGTCAAGGAAGCAATGCTTAACTGTGTGCGGCTCCAGCACAGTCACTTGAATTTATTCCTTCTAACAGTGGAAGCAACTAGGGCTGGGCGGTATATCGAGTTTGTATGATATATCGATATTTTCTTTATAAGTGATTCGATATGAGGCAATACCGTTTATATCGATATACATCAGAAGTGCATGAGCCTTCTGCTTTGGGATTCTCTGCTAAACTTCTCCGCTAGACTTAAGTGAACGAGCGCCACCGCGTGCATGCGCACCAAACAGACAGATCTCAATTAAATAGGAGCGCAATAATTCTGACTAAAATATTGCCTTTAATATGTATTGTTTTGTTGGACAACATTGGGTGGTAAGTGAAATATAATATATTAAATAAACTTTTTTGTAAAAAGCCCAGTCCTAGAAGCAACTACTTATTTTAGTAATAAAGATAATCAGAATTGTAAAAGGTTTGCTTTTATTTGTGTACATTCACAATAAAAACAAATCTTTGTGCTTTTGTAAAATAGGCCTAAAGAAAAATAGGATGCCGCTTTCTGCCGTCTTGGTTTTCTTTCGCGCAGCACAAAAATGAACCAAAACTCTGCATACTAGGCTACTTGTTGCACAGTTTTTTCTTTCGTTTTCTTAATTTATTAAGTAAAAATATATTTCTCGTATAGGCAAATGTTAGTATTTTTAATGGGTCACAGACACATATCCTTTCTAATTTAATTCAATTCAAATTTAAAATAATCTTGTCGGTTAACGGTTAATAATCTGTTAACGAGCGTTGGTTGTTGGTTAGGAGAAATAACCGAAATGGATCCCTACTTCTAATAAAATAATAGCAACAGTAATAGACACAAATTTTGTCTCTTTTATATAGTACTACAAATGCAAATTTTGTAATGTCCATCAATTTCCACTGACTTTTTGGATTTTGTTACAAACATGAAAGTCAGATATTATTGCTTTGACAGAGTAGTAAGCCAATTCACAGCTCTCTTTAATGTGACTGTTCAACTATATTTTACAGCAAGGCAAAATAATGTGATTTACATAATATTTGTGTGTATATCAAACAGCGTGTAAACCCAATGTGCTTCCTCACCTCCTTGGAGAAAACGCCCATCTTGTTCCTACTCCTACTCCCAACTTTCCACTGATCAAAATCAGACCTCTCCTCTCCTTTAGATTTCTCTCTGTACCGTGCTGCTGTTTACTCCATTCTGTTCTGGAATGCCTTAATCTGACCTAGCTTCGGTTTATTTCTGCATGTTCTTTTTGGTCTGATTTATCACCTGTTAAGAACTTGTTCTTAAAATAAATGTTTATTACATCACGGTCAGAGTCTAACCGAAATGTGTGTTTAGAGCCGAAACCAGTGTATGCACAACCTGGGCAACCTGATGTTGATCTGCCAGTCAGCCCCTCTGACGCCCCTGTGCCCAGTGTCACTCATGATGACAGCATCCTCCGGTCAGTATTGTTGTATATTCTGTACTCGCATCATGCTCCCAATTGCCTTTTCTAGTGACTTGAATTTACTAGCAAAGTAAACTTTCTGTATTATTGTGCAGATGCATGTGTACAGATAATTAAAAACTAAGCCAGTTTTATTCTCTGTTACCAGGCCTAGTATGAAGCTGGTGAAGTTTAAGAAAGGCGAAAGTGTAGGATTGAGGCTGGCAGGAGGAAATGATGTGGGGATCTTTGTTGCTGGTGTGCTGGAAGACAGTCCTGCTGCTAAGGAAGGCCTGGAAGAGGGAGACCAGATACTCAGGGTGAGGACGTCTTTTACATTCACCACTAGATACAAGTAACATTTAAAAGTGAGGTCTTGCGATATGGAACTAGCATCAATTTTAAGACCTGTAAGACCTTCGTTCATCTTCGGAAATGAAATCTGAGAGCTTTCTGACCCTGCATAAACAGCAAGGCCCAGAAAGTTAGTAAGGACATCGTTAAAATAGTCCAAGTGACATCAGTGTTTCAACTGTAATTTTATGAAGCTACAACAATACTTTTTGTGCACAAAGAAAACAAAAATAATGACTTTATTAAACTATTTCTTCTCTTTCGTGTCAGTCTTCGACGCGCATTCAGTTTATTTATATAGCACATTTCATACACAATGGTTATTCAAAGTGCTTTACATAAAAGGAAGTAAAATAATCATTAAAAAAAATCACAACAATAAAACAGGGAACTTAAAAACTTTTAAAATGATTTAGAAATTGATTTAAAATGAATTTAAAACCGTTAAAAATAGAAAATGATTATACATAAAATGCAGTGCAATCAGTTCGGATGTAGCACAGTGCTCATTCAATAAATGCACAGCTAAACAAGGTGTAGCACATCCAGGTTACGTCAGAAAACTGGCTCCTGCGTCAGCAGCGTCACACGCACACACGTGGTACTCTGTGACAACACATCGACTGACATGAAAGAGAAGAAATTGCTAAATAAAGTTATTTTTGTTTTCTTTGCACACAAAAAATATTCCTGTAGCTTCATAACATTAAGGTTGAACAACTGATGTCACATGGACTATTTTAATGATGTCCTTACTACCTTTCTGGGCCTTGAAAGTTTCAGTTGTGTTGCTGTCTATGGAGGGTCAGAAAGCTCTAGGATTTCATCAAAAATATCTTAATTTGTGTTATTAAGATAAGCGAAGGTCTTACAGGTTTGGAAGGACATGAGGGTGAGTAATTAATGACAGAATTTTCATTTTTGGGTGAACTATCCCTTTAAGGATCAATATCCTGTCCTCCTAGTGTTTGCCTAGTTAAAGCTGAAATCTGTATAATTTTGTTAAAAATGACAATGTCATAAAAGTAAATTAATTTAGCTAACATTAAATAATTTTAATTTTTTATTTTATTTTATTTTACAATATATATTCAAATGTCAAACAATTTGGAGCCAAACTGTCATTGTTTCAGTTCTATCTGTTGCCTTTAAATCTACACTTTGAAATCATTGACATTCATTGTGTGAAAACATCACATGTGCAGCAGATACAGTAGCATGCTTAATCATATCAAAGAAATCTTAAGAAAGCAACCGTTTTTTTTTTTTTTTTTCGTTTTTCCTTTTTTCAACTGAACATCTGCTGTTGACTAATCTCCATGCTGTAACACTGTGTAACATCCCACGTTTTCTCAGAAAAATATGAAGACACTGTGTGACCCCTGTGGCTGTGGGCAAAAATAATCATGACACACTCCTGCTCTGACTCAGTGCCTGTCTCGCCTCTTTTTCCAGCTTTCCTTTGTTTAGCCTTCGGCCACACAATGGCGTTCATTGTTTAACTCAAGCCTCCAGTGGTCTTATGCTATTGTCAGTTGCTATGTGTAATACAGAGACTCTAAGTCAGGCTCATTTAGAGTTGTTTACCACTGAGCACATTTTAATGAAACATGGATAGTTTTGTTTCTCTCCCACACAAGTCCTAGAGCAGTGTGTGTACTGTACACACGCGTGTATGAAAGTTCCCGTCCCTGCTGCACAAGCACACACTCCTTAGATTCCAGGCTCTGCCCCACAGAGAGACTCCCAGCTCATTGTTTTTCCCTTTCCATTTTGTCAGAGGTGACTGCATGTTCACCTCTACTCTAGATTGCGACTTTAAGATAAAGTAGAAACAGAAAAGGTGGATTTTCTCTCTCTCTGCTTCTCTTTATTTCTCTTTCCACTGTCAATAAACAGTGTATTGTTAGAGTATTGCACCGCTGAGATCTAAAGCCTGTTTTCTTCTTGCACTCCCTCCTGTTCATAGGTTAACAATGTTGACTTTGCAAACATCATTCGTGAGGAAGCAGTGCTGTTCCTGCTCGATCTGCCCAGAGGTGAAGAGGTCACCATCCTGGCTCAGAGGAAGAAAGATGGTGAGCAGATGCATACGCTTTTCACGTAACGGTCATGTTTGCCTATGTTCACTTATTACATGGTTCTTTTTGACTCCAAGATCCCCACCCTCTTATCGAAGACAATATTTGAAAGCCCTCCTATCTAATCTAATGTGTATCTCCAGTACTTCCAATGCTTTATTAGGCCTCTTGGAATTTTGCTGAGGCCCCTTAGTGGGCTCCAGCCCCCTGGTATAGAACCACTGGTCTAGAATATTTAACTCTTATTGGTCACTCGCAGCATTCATTGGTCAAATGTCTTCTGCAATTAAATATATATGTTTCTCACGTAGCTGCACAAGTATATCATGTCACTTATTATCCCTCTGTCTCCTTGTTCTTCTCGCATAGTAAAATTTGAATCAACATTTTATGTCCATTTCTTTATTTGTTTGGTAAGTACTTCTATAATAAGTGGGATAATGTGCTATCCGCCAGTTATTAAGGGTGATATAAGACCCTTCTGCTTCACATTGGGGGCACGATCACCTTGTCTGGCTTTATTTTAATAATCTCCACCTGACTGTGTTATCCCTTTCTTATATAACTTGCCCTGATGTTTAGTTGAGTAAAATTCAGTCATTCTAAGAAAAATGCTATTATAAAGCTATTCCTCATCACTTCCTGTTGACCACCTAATTTATGCCATGTCCTCTAGTGTACCGGCGGATAGTGGAGTCTGATGTGGGCGACTCCTTCTACATCAGAACACACTTTGAGTATGAGAAAGAGTCTCCATATGGGCTGAGCTTTAATAAGGGAGAGGTGTTCAGAGTGGTAGACACCCTCTACAACGGCAAACTGGGCTCCTGGCTGGCCATCCGCATTGGGAAGAACCACCAGGAGGTGGAAAGAGGCATCATTCCCAACAAGAACAGGTAATCACTCAGTCAAGCACCAGCAGTACACAAACACCTGCTGTAGACATTATATTCAAAGTATACAGATTAGTAGATCATATATAGATTACTATAAAGTTCTTTTTTTTTATCTTCTGTATTGCATGGCTATCTCTATGCAGGTCTATAATCCTAGAGAGAATCAAAATGAAATATATTTTTAACTAAAGCTTGTTCTGACATCATCTCGTCAGGGCGGAGCAGTTATCAAGCGTACAGTATACACTCCCCAAAACTACAGGCGGTGACCGAGCTGACTTCTGGAGGTTCAGAGGTCTGCGCAGTTCAAAGAGGAACCTGCGGAAGAGCAGAGAAGATCTGTCAGCTCAGCCTGTTCAGACCAAGTTCCCTGCGTATGAGAGGGTGGTTCTAAGAGAAGGTATGTATGTATCTTAGAGAAGGATGCACAATATATCAGTTATTAGGCGATATTAGAGAATATAATTTATTATTACTAGTTTATTATTTATCGGTATCGATATTGGATGCATATTGACTGATATTGTAAATTTGATTATTTATGCTAATTTCCCCCTTTTTTAAATTTAAATGACATTTTCCTCTATCTATTGGTCACTTGAATTAACATTTAAAACACTAATAATTTAATAACACAAATTTCAAAAAGAATATAAATTTTTTCATGCTGTATATAATAATATTCTGAAATCTAAATTCAATTATTTTTAAAACGCATTTAAATTAATTTTATTTTAATTTTTTATTTATTTAGACATAGCATAGAACTTGGTAACACTATATTTTAAGGTGTCCTTGTTACACGTGTATTATAATAACAATAAATTATGCATAATTACATGCAAGTAACCCTAAGCCAAACCCTAACCATATAGTAAGTACATGTATTACTCATTAATTAATAATACTCAGTACTTAAATGTATAATACACTGGAACAAGGACACCTTAAAATAAACTGTAACCTAGAACTTAAATATCGGTCATTCAGTAATCTGATAATAGCTATATTTCTGTTTTGTTTAAACTATAACAAAGCTGTCTTTTTCTCATTGCAGCTGGGTTCCTGAGACCTGTTGTGATCTTCGGGCCGATCGCAGATGTGGCACGAGATAAACTGGCGAGAGAGGTGCCTGACATGTTTGAGCTTGCAAGTGAGTGTCCATTTGTTAACACACATGCCTTGATAAGACTCAGCGCTTCAATTTTCTAATCCACCTACCTGTGCAGCATACTTGAACAGTCACACTTGAGCTGTCCTGCTCTCCAGTTTCAGTAGTGCATTTAAAATTCAGCTTGTAAACTGATTACATGAGTGGCCACTGGCTTTATTTACATAACATTGTTCCTGTATGACTGTATTTGCTTTTCAGAGACACAGCACCCAGATGGAAGGGAAAGTACGTTGCATACAGTAGTCACATCAGCTCACTCCATCAGTAACCATAGTTACTAGAGGCTGTGCATTATTATGGCATCCCTTATTTTAGTTACACCAAATCGACACCGCTTGGAATGTTAATGATGAAAAAAATCCAAGATGTGTTCATGCTATCGACAGCTCCAACCTCCCAACCCTTCAGTCATGCTTGAGAGGAGATGAAGGCACATTGCTCATTGATTTCCCCCATCCCAAGCACCTGCTTCCTGTGTTATTTTGTGATTCTTTGGGCTTTTTTGTGTTTCTTTTTTGCTGAAAAGACTTCCTGTAGTTGCTGCTATTTTAGAACCTTGATATAGTAAAGGACACAGATGCTGTCTTACAGGAATGGTTCACCCAAAAATGAACATTCTATCATCATCAATTACTCACCATTGGACCCCCATTGACTTTAGAGAGATTTTAGAGAGAAAGAGAGAGATTTTCTTTTTGATTGGAACAATATAAGGAAAAATAAATGATGCTGGAATATTAATTTTTGGGTGAGCTATCCCAATAATGTATTGATGTCAGGGGCCGTCAATGGCCCCTAAAGGTCAAAGCACACTAGCTTTACCCTCTTCTGGTTGCACTCTTTAATGTTAAATGTTCTTCAGATATTCCAGGCCCCCTCTTAGTCACTGTGGTGTACAGATGCTCCTCCACCCTCCATTTGATATAATGAATATTCATATTTGGATATCTGTTGTAAATGAATATGCATTGCACCACATTGATGTTACACGTATGGAACATGTGAACAGTCTGCAGGTGCTCATATATTGTGTATGCGGGCGCATGTGCACATCCATGTTGAATTGCCTCCTCACTGTATGCCTTTGAGGGGTGAAGATGCTGAGGTACTGCATGAGAGGGAGCACAGGAAGTATATGTGGACGCTACTATGGATTATGTTTTCTCTTGTGTAGAGAGTGAACCCAGAGATGCCGGCACTGACCAGCGCAGCTCGGGGATCATACGCCTTCACACTATCAAACAGATAATCGACCGGGTGAGATCTCACTCACACATACAAAGGCACAAAATGCAATGCGTGAACACACTCTCTCTGAATTGCACTACTGCCTCCTGCTGCTGAATTATGGTACAGCATGTTATTTAGCCGTACACTTGAGAGTCCATAAAATCAAGAAGAGGCGTCTTTGTATGTGTTTTGCAGGACAAACATGCAGTGTTGGACATTACTCCTAATGCAGTGGATCGGCTGAACTATGCTCAGTGGTATCCCATCGTGGCGTTACTGAATCCTGACAGTAAGCAGGGTGTGAAGAACATGAGGACCAGACTGTGTCCTGAGTCCAGGAAGAGTGCCAGGAAACTCCATGAGCGTGCACTTAAACTGAGAAAGAACAACCACCACCTATTCACAGGTAAACACTGATGTTTTAAGGCTGTGTTTTCTTTATTGTAAAAAAAAAAAAAAAAAAATTGGAAAAGACTGAGAGACAGTGAGGATTGGTTCACATGCAAAAGCAGACCCTTGTTCCCAAAGCTTGATGGTATAAATATAGTACCTACAGACCCAGACATACTGAGTGAGGCAGTTTATAAAAACACAGCAACATTGACCACATCTTGCAACATTTCTGCACATGTACACACATTAGTGATGTCCGATTCCTGAATGAATCGCTCTTTTGAGCCACATTCTGCTAAACAAAAGAACTTTGTAAAGTGTGTGAGATTAATAGACTGTAAGTGACTTGAAAAATAGAACATATACACACAAACTGTATCATGTTTCATAAAAATGATTTATGTATCTTAAATAGTTAAACTAGTTATTATACCTAAACTAGTTATTTTATTATAAAAAAATAAAAAATAATAAAATGTCACACATTCTTTTAATTGAAGACATTTTGGGAACTCTTTTGATTGAAGTGTCTTGTGTCTTTTAAATGAATCCAGAGTTCCAAATGAACCAGTTTGCTAAAACGAATCACACACACACACACACACACACACACTGTCACCTCTTTAATGTGAATTAAAAAATGTAGTTCACAGTGATAACTTGGAATAATTATTCATAAAACTGTACATCACATTAAATTTCATGATGGGTCACATTTAGCAGCCTGGCTGCTATCAAGTTTTAGTCGTAACTTTTATGGAAGCACACTGTATCTGGCTGAGCTCTATAATGGCTGTTGTGTTATAGCATTCCTCGTTTGTTAATCACTTTGAATAAAAGCCTCTCATAAATGTAAATGTAACAGGGCAGAAAGATCACTCAGTTGTAAAGTGAAAGAATCCAACAGTGATCCACCTTTCGATGAATTAATGAGCACATAAACGAATTATGTTGCATGCTGTGTGCAGTGAACACTGAGGTGCAGTGAGGTTGTAACTTTTTTTTGCGAAAAAGTTGTTTTTACAAAAACCTGACTCAGCTGGATTCTCTTGAGTGATTTGATGTCTTCCTTCCTGTGACTGTCCTCTAGCCACCATTAACATGAACAGCATGAATGATGGCTGGTATGGAGCGTTGAAGGAGACCATTCAGCAGCAACAGAACCAGCTGGTGTGGGTCTCAGAGGGCAAGGTGAGTTTCATCAAACTTTTCCACAGCGGATGCTTGAGGTTTCAGGGACAGGGTTCATTCGTGGTTGTTTGGTTTCTTGGTTCCATGTTTATATTTACAGAGCATAGTTTGTTTCCCATGCATCTGTTCTTGTGGTCACAACATTCATGTTGACCACTGCATGGTTCATTTGATCAACATCTGTTCTTCCTCTCTTCCTCCCAGTGGACTGAGGTTTGTTTTTGTGATGCTTCACCATAATGAGGTTAAACTCATGAAGTATTTACCAGAACCTGATATATTTCACTCTAAAAATTAAGTGTTGATGCTTTTTGCTAAATGATTTTCACAACAGTGAAGCACACCCCCTCAATTCTTAATGTCATAATGAGAAAAAACAAAAAACTTCTCACATTCTTAATAGTGTTAAGCAAAAAATAAAAGAGATACTCATTTTTATAACAGTGATGTTACTGTTAACTAAAGCTATTAAAAATGGTTTCCATTAATGGAAATAATGCTTTTATAATAATGCCTTAATTGAAATAATGATTTAATGCTTTGTTTTGAAATAAAAATATTTGATGGAAAAAAAAAAAAAAGAAATTACTAAAATGATTGAAGCTAAAACTGAAAAGCTCAATAGAATTTAAAAAACTTTAAACTTAAAATGTAAACTGAAAATATCAAAGCTAACTAAAATATAAGTATTATGATGGTATATAAATAATACTATATTAACACCGTCTCATTTTCTTATTATGGTAATGTAGAAAAAGGCTGTGATTTAAATTGTACTTATAAATCATTAAAGTATTTGGAGAACTGTCTTTCATATTCTTTAAAAATTTTTAAAGCAGTATTGTTTTACCAATATTGTAAGAAATTACAGTAGTATCATGAAAGAATCATACATGAAAACAATATAAATAGAGACAGTAGAACATAAATAACTGATGGTAAAAATATTTGAAGTAAATTTAGGTTATCCTGAATATAATGTTGAAATGTGGAAAAATCTCAAATGTAGGCTTTATTTTTCATGCAAAATATAATTTTGTGAGATTATCCAATGTCATCTCTCTCTTTTACCTTCCACTAATTGTGCACCCTCTCATCTCTCTCTACATGTTGTTCTCTCCTCTTCCTCTCGCTCTCATTGAATTCTTTGGATCTTGTGCTCTCGATCTCTGCAGGCGGAGGGCGCACCTGACGATGATCTGGATCTTCACGATGACCGTCTGTCCTATGTATCTGCCCCTGGTAGCGAGTACAGTATGTACAGCACGGACAGCCGTCACACCTCAGACTACGAGGACACTGACACAGAGGGCGGAGCCTACACGGACCAGGAACTAGACGAGACCCTGAACGACGAGGTTGGACCGCCCATTGAACCCGCCATCACTCGCTCCTCAGAGCCCGTTCGGGAGGACCCGCCCGTCATCCAGGAACCTCCTGGATACAGAGTGTACCAGCCTGAACCCCTGAACCGCATCGACCCCGCAGGGTTCAAGGCCCCTGCACCTCAGCAGGTAGCGTTTCTGCGAGCCGTTCGCCTTCCCTGTTGTCTGGAGGCCGTGGTGTGCTTGAGAAAAGTGTTCTAGCGGCGCTGTTGAAGGAGGAGTGCTTTAAAACCGTATCATTGCAGTACTAGAGAAGTGACAATGACCAAGTAATAATTGTTGCCACGTATTTATTATATGTATTTGTGAGCGTGTAGTTGTGTGGAAGTCTGTGTGTGTGTGTATGTGACAAATGTGACTTGGCTGTTATACTTCACATAGATGCCGTGACTCTTATCTCAGTACGATCACAGTGGAGATGGAAGTGAGGACATTGTATCTTTAAGTATGTGAAATGATTGCCCCATCCTTGTGGTCTAGCTGTCCCCTTGCTGTCATGCAAAATGATGTCATTACCAGAAAGTATTATGTGCATGATGGATTTACAGTGTTAAATATAATATTACTGTGAATGTATTTATCTATATGGGTCCAGTGGCCACTATGATATCCAAAGTGTCTTAGATCTTGTATTACAAGAGAGCCAAAACGTTGTACTGTACTGTAGAATTAAACTGACATCAGACTTAACGTGAAAACAGAACCTTGTCCAGCTGCAAATTATTATATGACATGGTTCCCAGAGTCAACCTATTCTGCATGTTAGTGGGATGTTCCTAGTTCAATACAAGTTAAGCTCAGTGAACAGCATTTGTGGTATAATATTGCAGTTAAAGCACTTAAAAAAGTGGGAAGACTTAAAATGTTTGAAAACTATAGCCACTAGAGATGCACTGATTGTTATTATAGGTAAATATTAAATGGGAACATTAGGAACATTGGATAGACATTGCAATTCATTCAGTTTGTCTAAATGTAAAACATCCAAATCTAATTTTGGTATCACAACATAATATACAGTAGAAAAAAAATGGATATTTATTTTAAGATTTGCTAAAGATTACGTTTAACAGAGGTAGTAAATGTTTTAGATAGGCTGTTATTAGATAACAGCAAAATCTAAATGTAAAAATGGGAGAAATGTGCATGCACAATTAAATATTTAATAACAGCCAATAATGTATATAAGCCATATATAAAAATATATAAAAGCCAATTAAATGCAAAACTATATTAATTACCAATGTATTTTATTGAACTTTATCATATTAAATGATATTTTTAATATTTTATTTATTTATTTATTGTTACTAATGAAAGGGCATTCAATTCAATGAAATGTAAATTGTTTTCTAAATGCTTGTTATTGATCTTATTGTAAATCTTTTGTGATAACTTAATCTTCTGGTGAAACTTCAGACTTCTCTCATGTGATCATCATTTTAATCATTTAGTCCTTTAAAACCCTTACAGAACCGGCTTTTCTGACAAGATGCGCGTTAAATATCGCATGCGATTTATCGTGCAGCCCTAACCCCACCCCTTTCTGACTACATTTTTTCTTATTGATAATCAGTTTCACTCGGATGTACATCGTAATACAGAATAAAACCTCCAGAATTTTCTGAAATTGCACTACTGTGCATGTTTATTTTCATTTGGCATTATTTCCCAAATGCTGTCAATAGAGCTTAACATCGTGAACCTGGAGCATTCCCTTAATAGAAAAGTACTGGTGTCAGGTGAGACAGAAGAGAATCATGAAGCTCAGCTGAAGTGCAGTGGTGAGGTTTGACCACATGTATTAAACATTTTTGAACACCTTCACAGAAAGCAGAGGCTGCTCTTCCCATGCAGCCTGAGCCGCTGGCAGAGACAGCGCCCCCTGCTGTTCATGTAAATGTAGGGGCCCTGAGTGCCAAGGATCTCCCGGTCACCCTCACTCAGGGGGATTTCAGCCCAGAGGCTGGCTCTCTCTTCCCACCTGCCCCTGAGCTAGCCCAACCCCCGTCTCCCGACCCCAACCAATCCGGACAACCAGGGTCAGAGTCCAAGGTACCTCGCTAGCCACCCTGCTCTGGACTGAAACCGGCCCACTTAACGCCCGAGCCCGGTGCCCTCTCTTATCGCCGTCTGGCCTGCCTGTGTGCTGCAGTGCTTTCCTCTAGCTCTTGCATGTGCGCTGTGTGCCTATTTAAGACAGCATCCGTTCTCCTTCTGTGAATGTGTGCGTGTGTGTGTTCATAAACAACAGTGGGTACGACAGAGGCCTGCTGCATCAGATCATAGTTCATGTAGCTTCAGGCAAGCCCAGGTCCCCACTGTTGCTTGCCTACTCTTGCATGGGTTTAATTTTCTGTTTTTGCTTGTTGAAGTAGAGCTAGTGAATATAATTGGTGCAATGAATGTGATGAAATGATTTAAAAATTATTTTGACTTATATTTACAACTTTGAATCTTTTCCCCCTCCTGTTACAACTTTGAAAGGTAGCCTTGTTGTTTACAACATACGAGTACGGCTTAACCAGTTTCCATTTTTACAGTTTTTATTCATACTTTTTCTGACAAAAGCGTTCTTTAAATTAAAATTTTCATATTTTATCAGTTTGTCATCTATTTTTAGTTGACAAAACATTTCATTGACAAGAAAGTGCAAAATTAAAAAAATATATATATATGGACATGCAACAAATTACATATTGTGGACATGTGTTTCCACGATTTTTTGGCCACATTTTATTATAAATCATTCTTTCATTTTAGTTAAATTGTGGCCATGTTTATTTCCTCATTATCATTGACAAAAGAAACAAACAAAAAACTTTTTTTTAAGTAATTAATGCTGGCTTCAACATTGGCTTAGACTTGTGATTCTGTGTCTAACAGACTAGACTGTTATTGTTCCTAAAAGGCTACGTCTCAAAATACTTTTTATTGTTTAAAGCGAATCGTTTTTGTATATTTCTTTTTCAGTGGGATTTTTCTGTCTGATTTTACCCCAGTGTTTTTGCAGCTTGGCGTGTCATGAATCCTGACTACATTTTTTCTTATTGATAATCAGTTTCACTCGGATGTACATCGTAATACAGAATAAAACCTCCAGAATTTTCTGAAATTGCACTACTGTGCATGTTTATTTTCATTTGGCATTATTTCCCAAATGCTGTCAATAGAGCTTAACATCGTGAACCTGGAGCATTCCCTTAATAGAAAAGTACTGGTGTCAGGTGAGACAGAAGAGAATCATGAAGCTCAGCTGAAGTGCAGTGGTGAGGTTTGACCACATGTATTAAACATTTTTGAACACCTTCACAGAAAGCAGAGGCTGCTCTTCCCATGCAGCCTGAGCCGCTGGCAGAGACAGCGCCCCCTGCTGTTCATGTAAATGTAGGGGCCCTGAGTGCCAAGGATCTCCCGGTCACCCTCACTCAGGGGGATTTCAGCCCAGAGGCTGGCTCTCTCTTCCCACCTGCCCCTGAGCTAGCTCAACCCCCGTCTCTCGACCCCAACCAATCCGGACAACCCGGGTCAGAGTCTAAGGTACCTCGCTAGCCACCCTGCTCTGGACTGAAACCGGCCCACTTAACGCCCGAGCCCGGTGCCCTCTCTTATCGCCGTCTGGCCTGCCTGTGTGCTGCAGTGCTTTCCTCTAGCTCTTGCATGTGCGCTGTGTGCCTATTTAAGACAGCATCCGTTCTCCTTCTGTGAATGTGTGCGTGTGTGTGTTCATAAACAACAGTGGGTACGACAGAGGCCTGCTGCATCAGATCATAGTTCATGTAGCTTCAGGCAAGCCCAGGTCCCCACTGTTGCTTGCCTACTCTTGCATGGGTTTAATTTTCTGTTTTTGCTTGTTGAAGTAGAGCTAGTGAATATAATTGGTGCAATGAATGTGATGAAATGATTTAAAAATTATTTTGACTTATATTTACAACTTTGAATCTTTTCCCCCTCCTGTTACAACTTTGAAAGGTAGCCTTGTTGTTTACAACATACGAGTACGGCTTAACCAGTTTCCATTTTTACAGTTTTTATTCATACTTTTTCTGACAAAAGCGTTCTTTAAATTAAAATTTTCATATTTTATTAGTTTGTCAGTTTTGCTCTGATTAAAATGGCTATCTAATTTTAGTTGACAAAACATTTCATTGACAAGAAAGTGCAAAATTAAAAAAATATATATATATGGACATGCAACAAATTACATATTGTGGACATGTGTTTCCACGATTTTTTGGCCACATTTTATTATAAATCATTCTTTCATTTTAGTTAAATTGTGGCCATGTTTATTTCCTCATTATCATTGACAAAAGAAACAAACAAAAAACTTTTTTTTAAGTAATTAATGCTGGCTTCAACATTGGCTTAGACTTGTGATTCTGTGTCTAACAGACTAGACTGTTATTGTTCCTAAAAGGCTACGTCTCAAAATACTTTTTATTGTTTAAAGCGAATCGTTTTTGTATATTTCTTTTTCAGTGGGATTTTTCTGTCTGATTTTACCCCAGTGTTTTTGCAGCTTGGCGTGTCATGAATCATTTAATCTCTCTTAAACTCTGAAACTATTTGTGTGATGGCTGCCTCCATTTTGACCTGTTCAATAACTGCCCACTCTGAGTCTTCCTCTATTGCAGGTCTCTCTGCTGACTCTGTGCTTCATTCTTCAACTTTTAATCCGAATATTAATCACTTCTGGTTTCTGCCGTTTTATACAATTCAATTGATTGCTGTGGTTTAGAGATTATATATGATTCTTTGTACAAGTCGTTTATAAGTATCCTTCTTTGGCTTTATCAACAGATGTACAAGAAGGATATCTATCGTAACAACGAGCCGGTGCAGGTTAACCAGAACCCTATGCAGCCCAACTACAACCCCCAGCAGCCCCTCTACCAGGAAGACAAGCCATACAGAGATTACGACCACCAGCCCTACTGCTACGATGGGGGCTACATGGAACCAAAGGCTCGTAATTTTGACCCCCACCTACATTTTGACAGCAGCATGCCTCCGTACGATGAGCAGTGGGCCCCGTATGACCAAACCTCTGGATACGATCCTCATATGCCCTATGAGGATGGTCTGAACCGCATATACGGTCATCCTCAGATGCGACATGACACAGGCTATGACTCCAGTCGACCTCGCTATGGCAAACCCAGCCCCGGACCGATCCGACATGATGAACCGCCCCCTGCGCGCCCGCAGTATGACCAGGAAGCACTCCCTCGTACTCAAGCCTCTTCCCGCTCCCCTGAACCCCCCAAACAACAGTACTATGACCCATCCCAGAGGCCTTCCTATACTCAACCCCCACAGAGGGGCTACGTGAACTCTGAGGCCTCTGTGACCCCTCCTAAACCTGAGTCCATCTCACCGCCAGTGGAACCTGCACTTCCTCTTCCTCCAGCTGAGGCAGAGGATGACCCAGCCATGAAGCCCCAGTCCGTGCTCACGAGGGTTAAAATGTTTGAGAACAAGCGATCCGTGTCTGTGGACAGAGCAAGAGAGTCTGCAGACACTGGTATTAGGGTGCGTTGACAGTCTGTATTTCTACTAACTAAATATACACTCTACAGGCTGAATTATTAATGTTAATTAATGTTAATCTTTCTGCTTCCTTTAGCCTGTGGACATGGTGCCTAAACCTGGTGCTGCCTCCATGCCCAAAGCCAATTCTTTAAGTAACCTGGACCAAGAGAAGGCCTTTAGGTAATGAACTAGCACATAAAGTATAAATCAAATCTCCAGCCATTAGCACACAGTGTATTTGTATCTATAAATGAATGCATTTTTTTACCCACAAAGTTCTCTACCGTTCAGAAGTTTAAGGATTTGTTTTTTTTTATATATATATGAATTTGAATTTATTCAGCAAGGATGCATCAGTATGATCAAAAGTGACTAAATACATTTGTAATGTTGCAAAAGATTTCTATTTAAAAACTGCTGAAAATTCAGTTTTGCCATTTACAGGAATAAATTACATTTTAAAATATATGAAATGATATTTTACATTGTCATATTTTTAATTATTACTGTTTTTACTGTATTTTTTCTCAAATAAATTTAGCCTTGCAGAGCATAACAGACTTTTTTTGTGCAAAAACATTACAAAAGAAATCTTACTGACCCCTGTGGCATTAGCCATAGTAATGAAGTTAGTCCTAGATCTCCATCTAGTGGTTGCCATTACCTCAACAGTATTCTATACATAAAGCATTTTAAGGTACACATACGTCTTTCCTCTGTCAGATCTCCAGAGCCACAGCAGCCCCAGCCTAAAGCAACAGATGATATCATTCGTTCAAATAACAATGACCCTGATGAGGATGAGGAGTACTACAGGAAACAGCTGTCTTACTTTGACCGCCGAAGCTTTGACAGCAAACCCTCTGCACAGCTGGCACCTGCCATCAAGCCAACCCAACCCCAGTCCCAGCCAGGGTACTACCCCAGGTACGTGTTCAAATACTTAATCATACTTAATGCAACTCTGCTTTTAGTAAAATGTGTATATTTGCATTTAGGTAAAGGGTCAAGTTTTATTAAATTAGACTTTTTTTCTTGTTTGGAATTGTAATATAAATTTAGATGGCAGTAAACATGATGGCAGAATATATGGCTTTTAGTTTAAATCTTGACTTCTTTGTTCTTTGTCTGCTGTCTGCTACAGGGCAGAGTCAGTGGAGAAGATCAACCCTGTTGCTCCAGCTAACCCAGCTGTCCCACCCCCGACCCTGCCCAAACCCTCAGGTACGTGATTAATGGAGAAATGATTGAATATGCTCCTTCCTACAACATAATACATACTTGTTTCCACAAAAAATATTAAGCAGCACAACTGTTTTCAACATGGATGAAAATAAGAATAGTTTCTTGAGCAACAAATCAGCATATTATAGTGATTTCTGAAGGAGACTGAAGACTGGAGTAATGGAATAAATTACATTTTTAAAATAGAAATAATTTTAAATGAAATATTGACTAAATAGTCATCAAGAGATGAATATAATGACTAAAACAAATCTGAACTCTTGTCTAAGGAGCTTATTTTCTATCTGTAAAGAAACTTCCACACATTCGTACACACATTTTTTCACATACTCTCTCACAGTCACTCCACCTCTCGACCCACACGGATCTCCCAAAGTGAAGCCTCCCAATCATGAAGACACAGTCCAGAGCACTTACTTGCCTCAGAAAAGCTTCCCAGACAAATCTCCTGTTAACAGCACCGGCGAACCTCCAAAGACCAACAGCACTACCACATCCAGCTACAACCGTTTTGTGCCCAAGCCGTACACAACCTCTGCAAGACCCTTCGAGCGCAAGTTTGACAGCCCCAAGTTCAACCACAACCTCCTGCCTAATGACTCTCAAAATAAGACGGATAATGTGAAAGCTCCCATCAGTACCACAACCAAACCACAGAGCTCGCCCCAGCCGATAGACCACGACAGCGGCCTGGACACCTTCACCCGCACCATGGATCAGAAACCCAAATACCAGCAAAACAACATCAACGCTGTACCCAAGGCAATACCTGTCAGGTATAGTAAAAACTAGCTCCGTAATTGTCATGCTTACATGTTTTTTTTTTTTGGTAAGTAGACATTTTATCCATACTGTAGTTTTTTTTTCTTTCAAAAAATGTTTAACTTTTTTTTTAATAAATATTGAATATTAAATACATTTAGGATAGTAGCCAACTAAACAAAGCAGATTATCACAATCAGTAGAACTAGATATTTGTATACTGATATTACATTTCTGCTATAGCTAGATTTTTCTTTTCTTTTTTTTAACACTAAAGAAAATCTGAAATTGAAAATCAGACTAAAAATAAGGTTGATCCGTTTTTCTTTCTTTTTCCAGCCCGAGTGCTTTGGAGGATGACGATGATGATGACAGCCACACGGTGGTGGCGACGGCACGGGGCATCTTCAACAGTAACGGCGGGGTCCTGAGCTCCATTGAGACGGGAGTGAGCATCATTATCCCTCAGGGAGCCATTCCTGACGGTGTGGAGCAAGAGATCTACTTCAAAGTGTGTCGTGATAACAGCATCCTGCCACCTCTGGACAAAGAGAAAGGTCAGTCACGCATCTTTTAATTCGAGGGTCATAAGATTCTGACATTTTTGTCTTTCTCCTCTGGTCTGTGAAAAAAGCTTGGTAATACAGAGTTTGATACTGATTCTAGTTTGTTACAGCCCCCCCCCCTTTTTTCAGTTAATGCAAGTGAGATTATCAGTACTAAATTAATAGCTTGATGGGAGTAAATGCTAAAGGAAAGTGTTTTTGTTTCCAGGTGAAACTCTGCTGAGTCCTCTGGTGATGTGTGGTCCCCACGGCCTGAAGTTCCTGAAGCCAGTGGAGCTCCGCTTACCTCATTGTGCGTCTATGACCCCTGATGGTTGGTCTTTTGCTCTAAAATCCTCCGACTCCTCGTCGGGTACGCTGTCCTCTCTCTGTCCTTTTTGGGGTCGTTTGGGATGGCTTTGTGACATCTTGTTTGGTTGTGGGCCTTTTTTCATTATGCATTTTCTTATTTTCACAACTCCATATCACAAATTTTTTGTTTACTTATTTTTTATTTTCCACTCATATAGCGTATCTCACTGACTCACTCACTCCAGTCTGCTCATGTGTTTATGTGGTTTAATTAAGGTATATTTAAACCAAGTGTCAATTTTAGCTCGACAATCAAATTAATTTTCATTTGTGACAATTCACTCTTAAAGCACAATAAAACTGTTCTCCTACCATTTAAAAATGTGTGGTCAGTAAGATGTTTTTTTGTTTAGCAAGGATGCATTAAATTGAGCAAAAGTGACAGTGAAGACATTTCTATTACAGAAGATTTCTATTTCATATAAATGCTGTTCTTTTGAACTTTCTATTGATCAACTTTCTATTTCTGAAGGATCATGTGACACTAAAGACTGGAGTAATGGCTGCCGGAAATAAAGCTTTGCTATCACAGGAATAAATGACATTTTTAAATTATATTTTAAGATATTTAAAAATTGAAGACAATTATTTTAAATTGATCCTAAACTTTTTAATGGTATTGTATATTGTATTGTATATAAGGGAATAAATACACAATTTTTTTTAAACTACATATTAAAAAATAAATATCCATTGTAATTTCCAGTATAATGAATGGACAATTTGCATTAAAGAAAGTAAATTTGTTTTGGCAGATGGTTTGTATTTTGCAGGGCCCAACAAATTTCGCATTGTGCTCTGTTTGAGTAAATCTAAAGCTGTTTTCACTGGGTAGATTTATGTTTTAGGCCTTTGTGTTCTCTCAATCGGTCACTGAATCACTCAATTTCTCCCTTGAGATTAGTTGAATAATCACAGATGAACATTACTGAAAAATAGGTTTTCCATCTTCACTTGGGTCTCATGATTTCATGAATGGGAATTCACATCTATTAATCATAATTCACTCACATTGTTTGTACTTTAAACTGATTCTCACACAGCCACCCAAATGTCTAAATATGCAGAGATGCTGGAATTGCCTTCGTCCCGCTATTGGAAAACAGCAAATGTTTTTCCCTAAGTCTTAATTTCTCTCTCTCTCTCTCTCCACTCATTCGTCTCTATATAACTCTTATTGGTAAACCTGGCACTGCCCTGAATTAGCCTCCTGATGAACCTCTCGCTCTGATTGTGCATTGGAGAGATGGGAGAATCCTGGCTCATCCAAAACCATTACAGGCCTTTGCCTCTAATCTGCATATTTTAAAACAAGGCTATTGTTTATCCGTAGCTCAAGGCAAATTTCCCTGCACTTTCCTGGAAAGAGAGCGTTTACCTAACTGATTTAACAAAGATGTTGTTCTGATGGAGCTCACGGTGGAGTATAAAAGGGCACTGAAATCCTCAGGTCATTATAGATTTATAAATGCACTACAAAACATCTAAGTATATGTGCAACTGTAGTGTAACCATTATTTTAATTCTTACGAATAAAGTGTGTAATTTCTGTACCACAAAATCAAACAGAACTATAATGTGTTTGTTAGTGTTTGACAACCAACCTTTTTTTTAAACTTCTGTTTAGTGCCGCTAGTGGTGCCGAAATTACACACTTCACCTTGATGAATGGAAAAACAACTTTGTTCTTATGCATTACAGCACCTTAGGCTATGAGTTATTGGTTCTTGCTCTGGCTCTGTTGATTATCTCTGTCAGAACAAATAACGCATGCTGAGAGCCTGTCTTATCGCTAAGCGTCCCGCTACGCTCCTCTCTTTTCCTCATGCAAACCAAGGGCTAAATAATAGCACAATATGATGCTGTTACAGCTGTTGAAATATGGTATAAAATAATGTTGTTTTTTTTTATGAAGATGATGTTTCTCCAAATGTGTGTTTTGTTTTATGTTAGATTTATGGTAGTGTTTTGTTGGCTTTAGTGTAGTGGATCTGACTAGAAAGCAAGCATGCATGCAGCCCTTTTCAACGTTTAATTAATACATTTGGCTGTCATTTATGCATGTACCTAACATATAATG
This sequence comes from Sinocyclocheilus rhinocerous, assembly GCF_001515625.1. NCBI lineage: Eukaryota > Metazoa > Chordata > Actinopteri > Cypriniformes > Cyprinidae > Sinocyclocheilus > Sinocyclocheilus rhinocerous. The sequence continues at coordinate 390,934 of NW_015638975.1, read as the reverse complement.
CACTACTGTTCAAAAGTTTGGGGTCACTAAGTGTTTTTGAAAGAAGCCTCATATGCTCACCAAGGCTGCATTTATTTGATCAAAATACAGTAAAAACAGTATTATTGTGAAATATTATTACAATTTAAAATAACTTTTCTGTTTTAATATATTTTAAAGTGTAGTCCTCAGTGTCACATGATCCTTCAGAAATCATTCTAATATGCTGATTTGGTGCTTAAGGAATATTTATTATTATTATCAAAGATAAAAAAAGAGTTATTCTGTGTAATATTTTTGTTGAAACTTTTATACATTTAAAAAAAAAAAAAGATGTATTCACATTTGATCAATTTAATGCATTCTTGCTGAATAAAAGTATTCATTTCTTACAAAAAAAAATAAAAATCCAAATGTTTTTATGTGGTGGTTCATCTTTCTCTCCATTCGTCCATCATATTCATCTACATTTTCTCTGTATATCCAGGTGATCCTAAGAGTTGGCAGAACAAATCTCTCCCTGGGGATCCTAACTACCTGGTTGGAGCCAACTGTGTGTCTGTGCTTATTGACCATTTCTGAGGAGGGCAACAGCAGGTCCCGTTAGTGAATGTGGAACCAGATTAAAGGAGAGAGGACCTTCCCCTTATAAACACACACACACACACACACACACACACTTCCACAAGATGAAGGCGCTACGTGACACTAAATGAAGGGTCTCCTGACTGTGCTCTGGCTTTATTTACGGTAACCTCTGAGACTGGAGGGAGGGTTACATTCGGTGAAGTGCTGTTTTAATCTCCTCATCATTTTCCTCCTCTTCTTTTTTTTTAAGTGCTTTTAAAGGCTTTCGAGGATAACAAAAACAGACATTAACCATCGATGGACTACATGCTCTGTGCCACTGACCAACTAATACTCGCACTGTAAGCCAACTGTAATATCTTGCGACACATTAAGTTGTGTTGTCTATTTTTTAAAGGATTTTATTAGGTTCTTCCATTCAGTCTAGGCTACTTAAACGTATAGACTATATTAATCTGCAAGTGTATTTGAACTTCATGTAGTATGCACACTATAATGTTATGATTCTCATGTATAGTGTAGGGTGACCATACGTGCCATTTGTTTTGGCTTTGTTTTCCTGTTTTCATGCTTGCTGAAGGTAATGATCGAAAAGTAGTTTGACCAATAACATGCAAGCATTGTACATAATGGACCAGTCATGGCGTGTGAGAAGGTGGGATCTACGGTCAAAGCGATGCAATTACGCGTACATATTAGGTGTTTTCGACTTAAAAGCAGTGCGGCTCAGACCGATCAGTGTTTGACATCAAAGTACCTCGAGAGCGTTTCGAAAGCATAACCGTCTGTATGGTACTTTGATGTCATACACCAATCGGTCTGCACACGCAAACAAAGCCAAAACCTAGATATTTTAGGCAATATAGAAATCCTGGCCAGGACGCGTCCTGGGAAAATGGCACGTATGGTCACCCTAGTATAGTGCAACTTTTCTAGAATATCGAATTCCAGTTCTAGGCTTTTCAATCGAGCAGTTGAAGTGTACATCTGACACATTTCCTGACTTTTATCATGTCAAGGTGCAGGATCAGTGCTAGTTGCGTGCGCAAGTGTCAGAGAGAATCTCGGCATCTTAAGAATAATACAGGATGAAGTTTTCTAGCTAAGGACGTGTCACGTAAGGCTCACCTTTTTTAAATAGCTCCTTTGTAGACACCACTAGCCTCCTCACAGACCTGTGAACTTGAGCACTGGAACATTCCTGCAGTGTCGAGATCTATGCACGTGCTTTGACTCAGGTGTGAAGAACGCTGCTCTCTCCTTTCCCCTCTTTCTCTCCCAGATTCTTCCTCACTCTCTCTCTCTCTCTCTCTCTCTCTCTCACTCACTCCATCTAAAGCAGTGATGCCTTATCTGAAAAGACACTTTTTTCAATAACAAAAACCTTTGTGGTTTCTTTTTGCTAAGTTGTAATGATAAATTATGAAGAAACTGAAGTTGTCTTTCTGCCATTTTTGTCAACCCGCTGTACAAATAAACCTGGGTGTTGCACACAAGCGTAACAGCGTAAAGGATAAGAACAGGTTTTCTCTTTTTATCTGCTATGCACGTGACCTTTGAAGAGAAACACAAATAAAAGATGGAAGGAGATCAATTGGCTGTACATAAAGCTAGCATATTGCCTTCATTATTGGTTTGTAAATGACTTTTTTGTATGTCTTTATTTTGTATAAAACTTAAGGGGGGAAACATTTATAAAAGAGGATGAATGAAATGAAAACGATCGTCTTTGTATTCTGGTTCTACCCTTGAGCCTTGGAACGTGTACTTAGCAGTAATAATATCACATTTTCTACAGATAAACACTAAATATAAGCGTTTTTAATGATAACCTTTTTATTCTTTATTTACAAAAGAAAGTGCTTGATGTAAACTATTCTCAAAACCTGTTTCTCTTCAACTGTGTGCTTGAAATGTGTCCCACGCATTTATTTGTGATACTGGATGCTATATTGGGTGTCCTGAAATGTATTTTTGTACTAATAGACGATTTATTATGGCACACCGGAAGACTTTTATTTTATTTTTTCTTTATACAATATAACACAGCTTTGACTGGTTATTAGCTATTCACATGTGGTAGAGTTTGTTCCCTTTTCAACACAATTTCCAGTATGCCACTGTATTAAAAATAAAATCATTTTTAAAATACACGGTGTTATTTTATTGTAGATTTTTGTAGTTGTAGCTGCAGTACAAAAAGCATTTGCATAAAGATTACAGTGTCCCGCTATATAGGAGCAAGGTGACTTTGAAATTGTGTCTCATTGCGACAGCACACTGCAGTATAATGTGTAGTGACACTATTTGGCCTGCAGGTGGCGCAAATGCTTTATTGTGCACACTCCTTCAGAATGTTCAATGCGTTTGGCGATTATAAAACTGATTGTAATGATACTGTAGCTTTAATCGATTGGTTAAATCAGGCCCAGCTAAGTGGTCACATCTACTCATTGAATACCCAATGAAACTGCGTGCCTTGTTTCAAGAAATAATAAACAGTTAGTGAAGTGTTTCATTACCGTCAGAATTGCTTAACTATAGAAAGTTTCAACGTGTCATTATTTTACGATGAGGCAATTGTGGGGGAAAGAGAATGATAAATGTAGTATTCTTCGAACTTTTGTTTCATGACGTGTTATACTTTGAAAGCTACAATTTTATAGCTTATAAGTCAATTATTAAAAGTGGGGCTCTTGGTTTTCCTCTGTGACTGACTGCTGTTTGTATATGTAATGATTTATGTGAGACATAGCTATCTTAATACATTAACTATAGACCTTGTAAATATTACATGAACCAAATATGGTAATGTTAGATGTATCTGCGTATATTATGACATGTTTAACATCCTTCCTTTCAAGGCATAGACGATCTTTCAGAAGGGCAAACTGGAATTAAACAGGTCTGGTCATGTGACTGTTTTCTTCAACCGTGTAAAAAAATGTTCACATTAAATCAGTACAGTCTGCATTTCAATGTATAGAGAGCTCGTTTAAATTAGCCTACATAATTTTTTTATAAATACTCAGAAGTATATTTTGGTCATAAATGTTGCTGATGGAATTATATAAATTCAATACATTTTAATGTCATACAACTTTTCATGTCCGCAAATCTGATTGGCCGAAAACAATCATTTGCTTGGCAGATCAGTGATGAACCAAATATGGTAATGTTAGATGTATCTGCGTATATTATGACATGTTTAACATCCTTCCTTTCAAGGCATAGACGATCTTTCAGAAGGGCAAACTGGAATTAAACAGGTCTGGTCATGTGACTGTTTTCTTCAACCGTGTAAAAAAATGTTCACATTAAATCAGTACAGTCTGCATTTCAATGTATAGAGAGCTCGTTTAAATTAGCCTACATAATTTTTTTATAAATACTCAGAAGTATATTTTGGTCATAAATGTTGCTGATGGAATTATATAAATTCAATACATTTTAATGTCATAACTTTTCATGTCCGCAAATCTGATAGGCCGAGAACAATCATTTGCTTGGCAGATCAGTGGGCACTAACAAAGACGGTCGTTTCAGTGTTCGTATCGCTTCGCTTCTCCGTGTTTATGAAGGAGTAGGTCGGTGAATAGCTTTTTGTCTGTCGAAAAATTATTTTATCTAACAAATCGAAGCGATGTTATTACATCGAGGAGCGCGTTTTTAAAAGTTAAATGGTTGGCATTTTTTTATCGCTCCAGATAGCTCTGAACGGGTTTCTCTCTCTAGCTTAGAAGAGTGAAAATTAAAATCTGGAATGGCATTTCAGCGGAATCAAAACAGAACGCCTTGATTTAGGAAGGGAGAATCTCAGTCGCTCCGTTCCATTCACATACTTGGTTCCAGACCTGCTTTCATTATGTGCGTTGCTTGGTGACCTGAAGCTTGAAGCTTTGACTATTTTAGACAATAATATCCCTACTAAATTAGCCAATTTTGGTCTGAAACGAAAGTTGCCGGATGCTAATTACCAATTTTATAAAACCAGCATCACAATGGTCCAGTAGTATTTAATTTCTGCTAAGAGCCTTGCTAATATTCAGTACAGCAGCACTCTTTCTCTTGTGACATGCTTAAATGACATATTAACCGAACGCAAAGGCTCAGTCTTAAAGCCAGTTTAATGAAAAGTAACAATATGAATAATAAGTAAGATTGAGTAGGCTCATTATATCCATTCACGGACTCTGGCTTTTATGGCTCCACGAATGAGTTCATTGCCCGCATCCATCTATCTGAATCTACATATGGCGGCACGTCAGTCCATCTCCTCCTCTACCCAAGCACCTGCTCACACATCTAACTGACAGACTACTAGCGCGAGGCTGCGGCTACTGCTGTGGCTGTTCAAGATTCGAACGAACGTTATTACACTGGAGTCGAACGTTGTGAACGCGTCGTGGAACCTCAAACCGCGTCACATTCGCGCGATCGATGTGAAGTTCGTTCCTCTGAATACGAGCTTTATTATTTAGACGTTCTCTGCTCAGAGCCGTGAGAGATTTCATTAACGGACTGTCACGGCTGTGAACGGATTTGATGGATCACCTATCCTGTGAGTTTCCTCGAAGCTGGCGACCGACCATACAGCGCGCGTTTACGCAGAGCTTACCTCATTGTCTTACTGAAATGATTTGGGATAACGCTAGTTGAAACACCTGCTTGAAAACGGCGCACTTACACTGAGAGCAGCACATCGTGAGGTTCCTCGTGTAACGGGATGACGGTCTGCGCGTCTTGGCAACACGCTATGAATTCGTCTTTACGTTGTGTATGTCTGAGCGACTGAACCCAGAGGTGTCCTGTAAACCCGAAGCCCACTGATTTAACTCAAGTTTTGGTTTCGTTTAAACAGTTTAGTCGTGACCATGCCCGTCAGCGCAATGCCGAGGGGTCGGTCTCTGAGCCCGGTATCTCTGTCCCGCAGCCTCTCGCGGCTGAGGGAGTTTCGAACCCGGACTCGCATCATGCTTTCTCTGGGAGTTTCACAGATGGTGCTCGGGAGTCTGATTTTGGCTGTCAGTTTCGCCGCTTTGGCCCTCACTACATCTCCGAGGGTGAGACATTCGTGTCCCTTTTGGGCTGGATTCTCGGTAAGTTGTCTTTATTGTTGAACGATAATGTATTTTTGTGAGTTTTCCCTGAACAGAGGGCTGATATTACGCGCCATTTGTGACCCCCAGCAACTGCCGAGTCAGCAATCACATCACGCGCGGCTCATTTTTAGTCTTCTAATTAAATTCTCCAGCTCATCATAGAGAGCCAGCGGTACAATATTCACCAAATGCCAAATTAAGTAGCCTAGAAATAATTCGGGGGGCAGAGGGACTCTTTGAAGCTGCTTTATTGCTTGCATGGGCTCAGGTGAGCTCACCTATGAAAGGCTGTGTGGTTGGTGAATTGCCCCTTATAATGCAGCAGAATGAAGCCAAATGCTTAGAGACGATCAGGCACATTCATTTGCACCTCACTTATGCCTGTTGATGTTCTGTGTGAAAGTGTTTCAACAGGCTGTTAGTTTCTGGCTAGTATTGATTAATGCATCCTTGTTAGATTTTCAGACAGGAATAATTCTGTTCATTAATCACAATAAGAGCACGTCTTTTCCACAGTGTCTGA
>NW_015638975.1:371506-381837 GCF_001515625.1 Sinocyclocheilus rhinocerous | reverse complement strand
CCCAGACAATAAGGAAGCAATGCACTTCTGTCAGATGGTTTTCGCTTGTAAAGTTACAGATTCAAAAGAGCACTACACTATACAACAAGCCGCAACCCGTTTGGTTAATGTAAACACACAAACACTACCGAAAACATTCGGAAAAGAGGAGATCTGTCCATCTAGCTGTTGTTGTTGCTCACCTCTGCACTGTTTGCTGCTTGTCAGCAACTGCGCTCTGGAACAGCTGCCATTACGATGCCAAGTCCCATGTTTGCGGGATGTATAAATTGAAGTTCCAGTACTTTAAGAACCACCATAACCGCACAACAATTTCCTAAGAAGTCGAGAATATTTTGTTGTCTTCCATAGTGTTGAGTTCAGAGCCTCACGTGACTCTCATCTCCGTGCGTGCGCTCCCAGACCGTGTGACTCTCAGCCAGTAGAATTGTGTCATAATACAAGTCACTTCAAGATTGTATATATATAAATTAACTTAAAAAATGTATAAGCTTATATAACATACATTTATAATTTTATATTTTAATACTAAATATAGTTTAGTATTTATATTTAGTTAGTAGTGTGTACTGTAGTTTGTAGCAATGCATGTTCGATTAGTGGTTAAACATACATAAATTGCATAAATTGTCAACTCAACTGACCTGCTGATATAGTTAACACGGCACAATAAGAATAAGCATTAAATAAATAAATAAATAATCTCATATAAAATAATTTTAAGTCATTTTGAGTCATCTTTCAGGACCCTGGATTGATCCCCAACTGAGAACCACTGTTATATAACATATGGCCATGTGAATAGTTTATGACTATTAATAAAAAGTAGTCCAGAGCATGAGCTGAAGCATGAGACACATTTAAAATGTGCAGTGCTGGAGGCCCAAGAGCAGGAGAAATACTGGGAATGAGAATATTGAAAGATATAACTTTTAGTTCCACAGCATTAGTACTTGTACCCATTGTGCAATTAACTGAGCAGCTTATGATAAACACATGTCATGACCATGGTATAATAATGCGATCGCAGTCTATGATGCCGACTCAGAAAAGTAAACCTGATGCCTAAGAAATCCACTAGAGGGCGTCCTGCTATTAATTCTGTTGTGGATTAAGATTAATAACGGAGCTGTTCTAATGTTCTACATATGCAGTCACATAGGACAACTAAAAGATCTTTTTTAATTTAAATTAAAAAAAAAAATTGTTTTAATTAATTATGAAAAAGTCTGGAGCCTATACAATCGATTTTCTTAGGCTTAAGTATGCAAAAACTCAATTAATGGGGGGTTCGGGCCTAGTTGTCACATGGGAAATTTGGTAACAAAAGCTTCATCTCAACTATACGGTTTTGAGTCAAATGTCCAGTTACAGTGTGTGGTTTCTATAGAAGGGTTTTTCAAAACCCTCTTAAATTTAAATTTTAAAATTTGAAAGTTTGTTAACTTCTGTCCTCTAATCTACAATTTCGGTGTCATAAAATGTTTAGCTGTTGGTTAAGAAGTGAACACAATAAAACCATTATTATTATTATTAGAGTAAGTTTTAAAAGAAAATACTGTTTTTGTCTTTCTACTTAAAATGTCATTTTTTGATTCTGTGTGTTACTTGACATTATATTGTATTTGTGAAAATTGTGAAAATTGTTTTAAAATGTGAAAATTGTTTCAAAATCCTACACCAAATTTATTGTGCTCCATTTTAATTATAGTTTAAATTTAGCAAAATCTATAATAGGCTATTTTATGGCAGGTTAAATTGTGTCAATGTGCATACCAGACTTTAAATACACCTACTTTGGGCAATATTCACAAGCAAAAGGTGTCAAAACTAGTCCCTTACTTCTAGTTTGATTATAACAAAAATTCATCAGTCAACATCCAACTAAACATTTGAGTACATGGATTTATTCCATCTATAACAATAAAACACAATTGAATAAAACTTTAACCATTTTTGTTCATGGCAAAGTTGTTAATATAGCTTCTAAACAAGCACAGGTCTATGATAAATGACATCCACTCTTCTGCTCTTAACAGCCCAGAAACAGCAACTGTTTCAAGTTCTAAACATAAGAATATGATTTCAAACCTGGCTATGTGTAGGAGTCTGTCATAATAATTGCTTTTCCTCTCTCGCTGTCCCTCACTCACTCTCTCTCTCTCTCTCTCTCTCTCTCTCACTCACTCCATCTAAAGCAGTGATGCCTTATCTGAAAAGACACTTTTTTCAATAACAAAAACCTTTGTGGTTTCTTTTTGCTAAGTTGTAATGATAAATTATGAAGAAACTGAAGTTGTCTTTCTGCCATTTTTGTCAACCCGCTGTACAAATAAACCTGGGTGTTGCACACAAGCGTAACAGCGTAAAGGATAAGAACAGGTTTTCTCTTTTTATCTGCTATGCACGTGACCTTTGAAGAGAAACACAAATAAAAGATGGAAGGAGATCAATTGGCTGTACATAAAGCTAGCATATTGCCTTCATTATTGGTTTGTAAATGACTTTTTTGTATGTCTTTATTTTGTATAAAACTTAAGGGGGGAAACATTTATAAAAGAGGATGAATGAAATGAAAACGATCGTCTTTGTATTCTGGTTCTACCCTTGAGCCTTGGAACGTGTACTTAGCAGTAATAATATCACATTTTCTACAGATAAACACTAAATATAAGCGTTTTTAATGATAACCTTTTTATTCTTTATTTACAAAAGAAAGTGCTTGATGTAAACTATTCTCAAAACCTGTTTCTCTTCAACTGTGTGCTTGAAATGTGTCCCACGCATTTATTTGTGATACTGGATGCTATATTGGGTGTCCTGAAATGTATTTTTGTACTAATAGACGATTTATTATGGCACACCGGAAGACTTTTATTTTATTTTTTCTTTATACAATATAACACAGCTTTGACTGGTTATTAGCTATTCACATGTGGTAGAGTTTGTTCCCTTTTCAACACAATTTCCAGTATGCCACTGTATTAAAAATAAAATCATTTTTAAAATACACGGTGTTATTTTATTGTAGATTTTTGTAGTTGTAGCTGCAGTACAAAAAGCATTTGCATAAAGATTACAGTGTCCCGCTATATAGGAGCAAGGTGACTTTGAAATTGTGTCTCATTGCGACAGCACACTGCAGTATAATGTGTAGTGACACTATTTGGCCTGCAGGTGGCGCAAATGCTTTATTGTGCACACTCCTTCAGAATGTTCAATGCGTTTGGCGATTATAAAACTGATTGTAATGATACTGTAGCTTTAATCGATTGGTTAAATCAGGCCCAGCTAAGTGGTCACATCTACTCATTGAATACCCAATGAAACTGCGTGCCTTGTTTCAAGAAATAATAAACAGTTAGTGAAGTGTTTCATTACCGTCAGAATTGCTTAACTATAGAAAGTTTCAACGTGTCATTATTTTACGATGAGGCAATTGTGGGGGAAAGAGAATGATAAATGTAGTATTCTTCGAACTTTTGTTTCATGACGTGTTATACTTTGAAAGCTACAATTTTATAGCTTATAAGTCAATTATTAAAAGTGGGGCTCTTGGTTTTCCTCTGTGACTGACTGCTGTTTGTATATGTAATGATTTATGTGAGACATAGCTATCTTAATACATTAACTATAGACCTTGTAAATATTACATGAACCAAATATGGTAATGTTAGATGTATCTGCGTATATTATGACATGTTTAACATCCTTCCTTTCAAGGCATAGACGATCTTTCAGAAGGGCAAACTGGAATTAAACAGGTCTGGTCATGTGACTGTTTTCTTCAACCGTGTAAAAAAATGTTCACATTAAATCAGTACAGTCTGCATTTCAATGTATAGAGAGCTCGTTTAAATTAGCCTACATAATTTTTTTATAAATACTCAGAAGTATATTTTGGTCATAAATGTTGCTGATGGAATTATATAAATTCAATACATTTTAATGTCATACAACTTTTCATGTCCGCAAATCTGATTGGCCGAAAACAATCATTTGCTTGGCAGATCAGTGGGCACTAACAAAGACGGTCGTTTCAGTGTTCGTATCGCTTCGCTTCTCCGTGTTTATGAAGGAGTAGGTCGGTGAATAGCTTTTTGTCTGTCGAAAAATTATTTTATCTAACAAATCGAAGCGATGTTATTACATCGAGGAGCGCGTTTTTAAAAGTTAAATGGTTGGCATTTTTTTATCGCTCCAGATAGCTCTGAACGGGTTTCTCTCTCTAGCTTAGAAGAGTGAAAATTAAAATCTGGAATGGCATTTCAGCGGAATCAAAACAGAACGCCTTGATTTAGGAAGGGAGAATCTCAGTCGCTCCGTTCCATTCACATACTTGGTTCCAGACCTGCTTTCATTATGTGCGTTGCTTGGTGACATGAAGCTTGAAGCTTTGCCTATTTTAGACAATAATATCCCTACTAAATTAGCCAATTTTGGTCTGAAACGAAAGTTGCCGGATGCTAATTACCAATTTTATAAAACCAGCATCACAATGGTCCAGTAGTATTTAATTTCTGCTAAGAGCCTTGCTAATATTCAGTACAGCAGCACTCTTTCTCTTGTGACATTGCTTAAATGACATATTAGCCGAACGCAAAGGCTCAGTCTTAAAGCCAGTTTAATGAAAAGTAACAATATGAATAATAAGTAAGATTGAGTAGGCTCATTATATCCATTCACGGACTCTGGCTTTTATGGCTCCACGAATGAGTTCATTGCCCGCATCCATCTATCTGAATCTACATATGGCGGCACGTCAGTCCATCTCCTCCTCTACCCAAGCACCTGCTCACACATCTAACTGACAGACTACTAGCGCGAGGCTGCGGCTACTGCTGTGGCTGTTCAAGATTCGAACGAACGTTATTACACTGGAGTCGAACGTTGTGAACGCGTCGTGGAACCTCAAACCGCGTCACATTCGCGCGATCGATGTGAAGTTCGTTCCTCTGAATACGAGCTTTATTATTTAGACGTTCTCTGCTCAGAGCCGTGAGAGATTTCATTAACGGACTGTCACGGCTGTGAACGGATTTGATGGATCACCTATCCTGTGAGTTTCCTCGAAGCTGGCGACCGACCATACAGCGCGCGTTTACGCAGAGCTTACCTCATTGTCTTACTGAAATGATTTGGGATAACGCTAGTTGAAACACCTGCTTGAAAACGGCGCACTTACACTGAGAGCAGCACATCGTGAGGTTCCTCGTGTAACGGGATGACGGTCTGCGCGTCTTGGCAACACGCTATGAATTCGTCTTTACGTTGTGTATGTCTGAGCGACTGAACCCAGAGGTGTCCTGTAAACCCGAAGCCCACTGATTTAACTCAAGTTTTGGTTTCGTTTAAACAGTTTAGTCGTGACCATGCCCGTCAGCGCAATGCCGAGGGGTCGGTCTCTGAGCCCGGTATCTCTGTCCCGCAGCCTCTCGCGGCTGAGGGAGTTTCGAACCCGGACTCGCATCATGCTTTCTCTGGGAGTTTCACAGATGGTGCTCGGGAGTCTGATTTTGGCTGTCAGTTTCGCCGCTTTGGCCCTCACTACATCTCCGAGGGTGAGACATTCGTGTCCCTTTTGGGCTGGATTCTCGGTAAGTTGTCTTTATTGTTGAACGATAATGTATTTTTGTGAGTTTTCCCTGAACAGAGGGCTGATATTACGCGCCATTTGTGACCCCCAGCAACTGCCGAGTCAGCAATCACATCACGCGCGGCTCATTTTTAGTCTTCTAATTAAATTCTCCAGCTCATCATAGAGAGCCAGCGGTACAATATTCACCAAATGCGAAATTAAGTAGCCTAGAAATAATTCGGGGGGCAGAGGGACTCTTTGAAGCTGCTTTATTGCTTGCATGGGCTCAGGTGAGCTCACCTATGAAAGGCTGTGTGGTTGGTGAATTGCCCCTTATAATGCAGCAGAATGAAGCCAAATGGGGGGGGGGGGGGGGCTTCTTTGAAGCTGCTTTATTGCTTGGGCTCAGGTAGCTCACCTATGAAAGGCTGTGTGGTTGGTGAATTGCCTCTTATAATGCAGCAGAATGAAGCCAAATGCTTAGAGACGATCAGGCACATTCATTTGCACCTCACTTATGCCTGTTGATGTTCTGTGTGAAAGTGTTTCAACAGGCTGTTAGTTTCTGGCTAGTATTGATTAATGCATCCTTGTTAGATTTTCAGACAGGAATAATTCTGTTCATTAATCACAATAAGAGCACGTCTTTTCCACAGTGTCTGACCACAGTACACACTCTGGAAATGGCTTTGCATCTTTAATTCATCTAGTTTTCTTGTTTTATGTAAATATAAATTTTGTAGCCTATAACTGACATGTTGCCCATTTTGTTAATGTGTTTGTTGTTATACCCTGCTGCTTCTTATGCATGGCATGCTTTATTTTTATATTTTAAAAATTTGGGAGATTAACCTAATTAGTTTAATTCCTTTTTTATGTTAATTTCTGAAATGTCTGGATTTGTCTATTTGGCTACACCACATTTTGTCATCCTCAAATTGTGTTATTTCTGTGCTGAATGACAAATACACTGTAAACTTTTTTTTTTTACAGTGCATTTGTCATTTAGCACAAAATAACATTTAATTGTGTGTGTGTGTGTGTTCAGTAACAATTACATTGCCATTGCTCCTCACAAAGAAGCATAAGCACAACCCTCTGATTCATCTTTACAGGACACTGTACAAGGAACTTTTGTAGGGCAGTATTTTCAACACCTTAAAATTTAATGCCGTACAAGTAAATATTTATGAAGGCACACACTCTTTATTTCTTCTCATAGAAGGCGTATGTAAAAGCTCAGTGGTGTTAATTATGGTTGTGAAAATTTAATATAGATGGGACGGGACATGTGTGGTGGCAAAGATAACCAGCCTTGGGGTCAGAGGTCAAACATCAGGGCTCACTGATCATTCTCCAGACACTGAATGTATTGCATGCAGCAGATAAGGAACCATGACTGTGAGAAAGCTCAGCTGCTTCTTGTAACAGTATGGTTTCATAGGTTTTCATGTAGATGTATACTGAAGGTGCAGGAGGATTAGCTGGTTTTAAATATCTGATAGGGTGTTTGGGATAGATTTTGTGCCTCTGGGTTATGGTGGGGGCAGATCACCGTGTCCAGGCCTGAGGTCATATCGCCAGAGAGCTGGTGAACATGCTGTCCTCACAGGAGTGGGTTGAGCAGCTGGGACATAATGGAGCTCTGCAGAATTACTTACCAATCAGAGTCTGGATCAATGGTGTGGTCTTGAGTGAGCTGGGCAGGGGGATGAACAGCATGTGTGCTTGTCCTTGTGCAGGGGGGAAATGTAATGATCATGATGTTCAAAATGTAACTATGCCGCCATTTCTTTACATCACGTTCCTACACTCCATGGTTCATGCCATACAAGAATCATTTTGGGTTCTGCAGAGAACCTTTCAATAAACAGCTCTTTTTTTCCTTAGTGTCAAGAACGTTTTAATAATTAAAGGAACATTTTTCCACTATAAAGAAACATTTGTGCATTGGATAGGTTCCATGGATGTTAAATGTTCTTTATAGAACCATATATGCCAATAAAGAACCTATCCAATTTTACTACTAGTTTTCTGTTTATTTGCATGTATTATATTTAGTGCTGTCAAACGATTAATCGCGATTAATCGCATCCAAAATAAAAGTTTTTGTTTACATAATATAGCCTATGTGTGTACACTGTGTGTATTTATTATGTATATGTAAATACAAACACATGCATGTATAGGCTATATTTAAGAAAAATATGTTTTTATACAAAAGAAGAGTTTATATATTAAATATATGTATATATAATATAAAATACAAGAATATAAATGTATAACATGTAAATATTTTCAAAATATATACTGTATGTGTGTGTATCTATATATAAATAATAAATATACACTAGGGCTGTGTGATATTGAAGAAAAATGCGATATGTGAAACAGTTTTACTCAGCTGTTGCTGAGTCAGTTCTGTGAACTTCTATAACTATCTTGTGTCATATATATATGGTTATTTGTATGTATGTATGTATGTATGTATGTATCAAGAGCTCCTGTAAAACCACAACAAATTCCTTGTGTTTGCGCACTTAAGTGGTGAATAAAGCTAATTCTGATTCTGATTCTAATATAACTAGCATACATGTTTTACTTTTTGTGAGAAGAAAGTACCCCTACAACAACTTCTGAAAGTGAACGGTATGCATTTTACTCGAGCATTACATAAAAATGTCATTTTAACATTAGTGTAATCAAAAAGGAACACTGATTAGTATTTACTCTATGAATTCAATATGCACTGATTCTTATTTAAGCTACAAAAGTTATTTAGGTAAGAGCAGTGAGTGATTTTCTCTATGTTTTTTGTTCATGGCCCCAAATATTGCAAGCCGTAGCGATATGCATATTGCGATATGTACATTTGCGATATTTCGATAATTTCGATATATTGCACAGCCCTCATATACACAGTACACATACATATATTATGTAAACAAAAACTTTTATTTTGGATGCGATTAATCGCGATTAATCATTTGACAGCACTAATTATATTGCACTAATCTTTTTCTTTTTAGGATGCCCAATATATTGGTATATTTGGTATATTTTTGAATATTTTATTGATAATATTTATTTATTTTACCAATATTGCTGTGCTTTCAATAGGCTATTGGCTGATATCGGATTTTTTGTATTTCAGACAGTTTATTTTGTACAAGAAAATTAATAAATAAATAAATATATATCCATCTTTTGCAGGGTTGCCAGGTTTGTGAAACAAAAATAGTCCAATTGCTATGCAAAACTAGCCCAGTCGTGTTTTTTCCATGGTTTTACCCATTGTCGGGAATCACTTTAACCCACAGACTACCTGTGGTCGCCATTTTTTCCCCATAATTTTTAATCACCTTTTTGTTTTTTTGCAGTTCCGTTAAATAATTTGAGATATTTTAAAATAATTAAGCACAAATAAGGTCCTAAAATGCATTTGTATTTATTTATAACATATAGTTAGCTTTAGCATGTTAAACCGTAAGGATATTGCTGTCACTGCTTGAAATGGCATGAAAATTCAAAGTCAGAAAAAAATGTACAATAGCTGTACCTAGTTGGCACTGGGGCAGTACCCTCAAATGGTGCATATTAGTATCTTATATGGGTACATACACCTTTGTGGGTAGATAAGGTACAAAGGTACTACTGCCCCATTGACTAGCAGAGGTCACATTTTTGTTCTTTTTTTTTTTTTTTAAGGAGAGAATAGAGCAGAGGCTGACGAACAAGGGGCAGAAAAAGATAAAAACATCTTTATTTTTTTTCTGGTAAGACTTCAGGTTAACAGTTGAGGTCATGTTAAGAAACCCTACATCTTTTCTCTCAGCTTTCTGCTCCTCATGTCCCCCACCTCCCCCTCATCTCTCATCCCTCTTTCTTTGCTGTAACATCAGAAAGACACAGAGAGCCTGCATCAAGTCTCTGACCACAGCAGGGAGGCCTGATCAGCAGGAGATCTCTGAATTTGTGTGCGTGTGTGCACAGAAGTATTTTGTTAATCTACCTTCATGTGAGAATTTAACTTGTGATTCTCCTCTTTTCGCTATGCAACAAGTCATTTTGTTATTTTGTTCAAACACAGATTCTTTCATTCAAGGCCCATCACGGTCTGGAGGAGAGAAGCTTCAGTGTTGGTAGGAATATGGCAGAAGGGTGTTGAAACTCTGACAGCCATAAACAGACATGTCACTAGGGTAACAAAATGAGTCCTGACAGGCTTATATGAAATGACCCTCTGTCATATCACAGTCCATGCAGACCTGAACTGTTTCCTGCTGAATCTAGCAACACAGGAACTGAAAAAATAACCAGAACTGTTTGTGAGTGAGTGATACAATAAGTATGTCCACATGTTCGTTGAAAAGTTTGATTTCGGTCAGTCTAAACTTTTTTCAAACCAAAATTAAAATCAACCTTGCTTTCTTTAATGCATGCTACTTGTCTTTGTAAAAAATTTGTTTATAAAAAAAAAAAATCTTTTGACCTTGTAATATTTAATCAAAATTCATAAAAACATGCTTTTCCTGTGAATTGGCTGTCGTCCAATCATCAAACTAAAATGCAAAAATGGCTAAAATCAAGCACCACCCTACAATTTTGATTTTTTTTATTTTGAAAGCTGTTTCACTTGAAAGTACATCACAATATGTTTGTGAAATCTATCACAACTTTGGTTTCATGATGACTTTACACTCTTTATCTTGACTGAAATGTTAACAATCAGCTTTTTTTTTTTTTTTTTTTT
>NW_015638975.1:354041-371117 GCF_001515625.1 Sinocyclocheilus rhinocerous | reverse complement strand
TAAGGAGCCCCGACCAAGTATTGAGTGCATAAATGAACATACTTTATTTTTTTTTTTTTTTTAAATTTTAAAAATCCGTTTTTTTTTTTTTTTTTTTTTTTTGGACCTTGATAAATGGACCTTGATAATGTGATTGAAGCTCAGCTTTGTCGAGCATGTACACTACTATTCACAAGTTTAGGGTCAGTAAGAATCTCTTTTTTTTTTTGCAAGATGTTTGCAAGGATGCAAGAAATTGATTAAAAAAAAGTGACACTAAAGACATTTATAATGTTGCAAAATATTTCTGTTTCAAATAAATCCTGTTTTTTTTAATTGTATTTTTGATTATGAGAATGTTTAAGAGACTTTTGAACTGTAATGTATGCACATTAACCAGACTGCAGTTGGCTTCAGTGTCTTGAACAGGTACTCGTGTAAAAAGTCTCTTAGTGTATACTGTATATTTGAATGTATGAAGTTTGTAATGTTTGCAACAGCATTTAGTGAATTTCCAGCAAAGCATCCCGAAAACCTTCCCTCATTTTCTGTATAAACCCTGAGTCAGTTAGCAGCTTAGAGGAAATCCTGTTGCAGGGCTGTGCAGAGGTGCCCTTTTTCCCATTATTCCCCACAGAGTGGAGGCAATCTGAAGTAGCCCTGCTGCTCTGGATGGCTTCTCTGGGATGAAATTCATTGCAGTGCTCCATTTAGAGAGGGAGTTGGCAACAAGGGCAAACCTGACTGACAGTTACACACGGCATACGGTTAAGGATGAACACTCTCAAGGGGCACACTGTGGTGTAAACAGATGTACTATTGTGTGGCAAAGGTGGGTTGCAGTAGTGTGTTAATGTGTCCTCTGAATGCACCTCCTCTCAATGTTCTCATGTGCCCTGCATCACTGAGAACTTTTAGATCGGAGTCCTTCTGAAGGCATTACAGGAGAAGGCTGAGAAAAAGGATGATGTGTGTATTGATTCAGAATTTTGTTTTATTCAACTGCCTCCTCACAAACTCCCACAGAGCTAGTGAGTGAGATGGAAGAGCAAGTGCTCAAATATCACATCAGCTGAGCTGTTGATTCATAAAACGCTTGTTTGTACATTTGGTTGTTCTTTTATTTATTAATTTGTGTAATAAATTCACATAAAAGTGATAAACAGGGTTTCCCAAACTGGGATTCATGAACCCCTGGGGCTTTACAAAGGAACTGCAGCTAATAAATAATTCAATCATTTAAAAAAAACAAACACTGAAATAAAGATTTGTTTACCTGCATGTGATGTGACCATGAACCAACATCAGAGATTTCTGAACAATTGTGAACATAATATTTTTAAAGTTTTTCCATGTTCCCATGTCCAGTTCATCCATGTATATGTTTCTTTTTTCCTTTTTTCTTTTCATTTCTTTTTATTTTATTTGGCCATAATTTTTAATTAAAATGTCATAACTGGATCTTCCAGTGAAAACTTTTCTCTTGTGACGCATACAGGACCTGCAAGCTCAAGTTTATCTTATCTGTTTTCAAAAAACCCAATCAACGACTGATCCATAGAACCAAGTCCGTGCCCTGCTTTTTTTCTATTTTGATAAAGTGTTTCACAATACAGAAGAAAAAATCTGTCACTCTTTCAGTTTCTTTGTGACTTCAATCATTTCCACCTATTCCACGATTTAGATTGTCCAACACAAAGGCATCTCAGTAGATTATTTAAATAAAAAATGTACCACTTTTAAGAACACTCACTTGAAGAGCGTATGTCATCTTAACACTGTTTCTTCACCAGACATGACTCGAACTGCTATAATATTGTCCATTCATGGGTTATTGGCCAGAATATGAATCATAATATCTGGCTTAGTATCTGTTCGTCCCTAATACCATGTAGGGCTCTGTACAGAAGTTCATATTTTTATAAATGAATCCCAGATTCACAAATGTCAGCTTCTCATCTGGCTGAGTGTGTGCTTCTGCTGTAGAGATGCTCTGCAGCTGGGCTGCGCATTAGTCAAGCATCGGAGCTGACTCGTGTAACACAGCCGTAGAGACTTAGAACAGGAGGAAAACATCAATCTGCTTTTAGAAAACACTGCTCATAATTTAAAGTTCTGGTTTCAAACATTAAGCTTTTCTTTACCAGTAGGAGTGCTTGTGTGGGCATCATGTGGTTTCACACGCGAGGCACTAAAACAGTGTGGTCTAAATTAGACCGTTAATCATGATGGGAAGGAGGGCTTATATTTTTTAGTATCTACATGCAATAATGTGAGCATTCGATAATGAGTGCGAGACTGGGTTAATTTCCAGAATTAACAAATGAGTGAACTCTCCCATCCCAGCTCTGAACTTCAGCTTTTCCTTTCAGATCTTCTAATCCATCCCTGACTTTTCCCTTCCTCTTCATGCCAGCATACCCGCAAATAAAAACACTGTCAGTTCTCCCGAGCTCAGTTTAATCAGCTCATTTCATTGTGGTCACCACTGTTTACTCTATGCCAGAATTCATCTCATACTTTGCAGAGGAGGAGCCTCTGTTGTCTCCACTCACTATTTTGGATCCTTGCCCATGCATTGCATTCAAAACATCATACTTATCGCCTTGTTTCATTGTGACTTTGTAAAGTGTGACAGAGAAGCCTCATTGGAACAATGTGATGAGAAAGGAAGAGAGAGGTGGACAAAAAGAATGGGTGAAAGAAACGCATTGTATTTGCAGTGTGATAGGGCTTTTCACGGGATAGATTTTGTTCTCTTTAGCAGGTTGTATTTTATGGCTAAAACTGGAAAATGAATTCACGTTCCAATCAAATTTGAACTATTATTTTATTTTAAATCATAGTTCCCGAATAGGTCTGTAGATTTTTAGCAGTTACATTACTTCAAGATTGCATTTTCTGCCCTAACTGGAAAATATTTCACTCTTCTTGAATCTGGACTGCTTTTGATAATGCAAGAGCAATACTGTTGTTTTTCCATCCATAAGGATTTACCATTAAAAGAGTGCAATTCCAGCAGTAGAACCTTGTGTACATATTCAAATGTCTGTCTCTGCATCATTAAAAGCTTTGATTAGTGATTAATGGTCCAGAAATGGAGTTAAAGAGGAAAAATCGCCTTTGTGGTTTGTGTGTGGAGCTGGCAGAATTAAAATCTCTTTGCATACTAATTGGTAAATTACAAGTTTGCCTGAGAGAAAAGGCCTGGATGGGAGTTGTTCATTTCCTGGGTTGGCTAAATTGCCTTGCGTAATTGTTTCTGAATGTGAAACATGATTAAAGACTGAGGAGGTGGGATGGATCTCATTTAATGAAACTTCTCAGGCACAGGTGGCCATATTTAGACGAGATTTCCAAGCGCAGTCCATGTGTAATCCATAATTCCTGCAAATGGCAGCCCATTAAAGGAAGTGCAATAACCGACATCTTGAAAGAATAATGCTTCCTTGTTCACATGTTTACCAACACATCAATAATTCTCACTGTAGAAGGCTAACTAATACTAAATAGATAGTTACTTGTGAGTTCAGACAGTGACTGTATCTATGATCATCTCTTTCCAGGCAATGGAACCACACTGCTGTATGTTACCAGTTAAATTTTAGCTTCTTCTGTCCTAGAAATGCCCACTTAGAAGTAAGAGAATGTTTGATTGATGTGTAACACGAGTCACCCAAGTTCATTTTGTTTTATGTGGTTTTTAAGGACATGTCATTATATCAAACTGGTACTTTTTAAACGCCTTCTTTTCCACATGCGCTGATGCACACAAGCTACAACAGCAATATGTAAAATTTGTTTGTCTAAAATGACAAAAGATGGCTCGTTGCAAGAACTTTACTGTAACATTTTTTGAAAACACGGCAATCTGAACAGTACAGAGTTCAGTTATCCAATTACAGTACCTCAATTTAACTTTATTTTGAACTTTTAACTTTTTAAAACTTTAAAATGTAACTTTATTTAACTTTAATTTTTGTTTCAGTGTTTCAATGCATCACTAGGTGCGTTTACGTGGAGCATCGTATTCTGATTACAATCGGTTTAAAAGGCCAATCTGAATGAAAATGCCCCATGTAAGCATCTAAAACGGAATAAAAATGCCCAAACTGATTGAAATTTCAATCAGGTTGAGAGGGGTGGGATAAACCTTTTCTAAGCTGTTCGATAGGACATGTAAACACTTGATTGGATTAAAAAAACGAAACTTAAACGTGCAATGACGTAGAAATACCGTAATGACGCATGATGCACGGAACGAGCTAATGTTTTTGTTGTTGAATATACAACCCCAATTCCAGAGAAGCTGGGACGTTTTGTAAAATGCAATAAAATCAAGAATCTGTGATTTGTTAATTCTCTTTAACTTTTATTTAATTGACAAATGTACAAAGAAAAGATTTGCAAAGTTTTCACTGACCAATGTAAATGTATTTTGTAAATATGAACAAATTTTGTTTTTGACGGCTGCAACACATTCCAAAAAAGTTGGGACAGAGGCAAAATAAAAGTGAAAAGGTTATAGAATATTCACGTTAAACTGTTTTGAAACAGTTCACAGTAAGCAGGTGAATTGGTAATAGGTCAGGGTATCATGTTTGGGTATAAAAGGAGCATCTCAGTCTTTGCAAGCAAAGCTGGATCATGGCTCATATGTGCGAAGGTACTATTGACATGGAGGCATATATTGGGATTGTACAGAGAATATACTGCCATCAAGATGATGTCTTTCATGGGAAGTCCATGGTTATTAGATCAAGACAATGCCAGCTCTCATTCTGCATGTGCTACAACAGCGTGGTTTCGTAAAGACAGAGTGAATGTGTTAGACTGGCCTGCCTGCAGTCCAGATCTGACTCCTATTGGAAATGCATGACTAGTCATGAAAAAGAGAATCAGACAACGACGATCACAGTCTGCTGAGCATCTGAAGTCTTGTATCAAGCGAGAGTGGACAAAAATTTAGCTTGCAAAACTTTAACAATTAGTATCCTCAATTCCCAAACAATGAAACATTGTAATTAAAAGGAAGGTTGATGTGACACCGTGGTAAACATGCCTCTGTCCCAACTTTTTTGGAGTGTGTTGCAACCATCAGAATCAAAATTTGTTCATATTTACAAAATACATTTATGTTGGTCAGTGAAAACTTTGGAAATCTTTTCTTTGTACTTTTGTCAATTACATAAAAGTTAAAGAGAATGAACAAATCACAGATTCTTGATTTTATTGCATTTTACAAAATGTCCCAACTTCTCTGGAATTGGGGTTGTGATAAATGGCTGTGTTGATCTAAAATTATTTTTTCACTCATTGTCTGTGAAGCGGTGCAGGATAATGTTGTGCCACAAGTGCTTGCTTTGAAACTCTTGCAAAATTTCAGTAAAATTTCAATCTCGTTCTGTAAAACAATGGAAACATGCTTTGTCAGGTAATCTGAAAATGAACTTCTGAAGTAACTGGTGTTATTCAAGTCAAAAATACTGTATAGTTTAATTTTATTCTATCAACCAGAATGCCAATAAAATGCATTTTTAAAGTACAGAACGGGTAAATGAATACAAAAGATAACAAATCTGCAGTGTCAGTGGCGTAAACCTGTAATCTTTGGGGGATGAGATGGTTTTGTTTATTAGTTTGTGTGTGAAAGCATATGTGGCCCTGGACCACATAACCAGTCAGCATAGGTGTATTTGTAGCAATAGCCAACAATACATTGTATGGGTCAAAATGAACGACTTTTCTTTTATGCCAAAAATCATTAGGATATTAAATAAAGGATCATGTTCCATGAAGATATTTTGTAAATTTCCTACCGTAAATATATCAAAACTTAATTTTGGATTAGTAATATGCATGGCTAAGAACTTAATTTGAACCATTTTAAATGCAATTTTCTCAATATTTTGATTTTTTTTGTACCCTCAGATTCCAGATTTTGCAGTTGTATCTCGGCCAAATATTGTCCTATCCTAACAAACCATACATCAATGGAAAGCTTATTTATTCAGCTTTCAAATGATGCATAAGTCTCAATTTCCAACAATTGACCTTTATGACTGGTTTTGTGGTCCAAGGTCACATTTGGTTTGAAGGATCAAGGATGAGTTCATTCAGGAGCTCAAGGCTCCATGGTGGTTGGTCTCATGCATACACTCACTGGACACTCCTTGGATCAATCACTTTCCTCTGGAGACTCCATTACTGAATTTGCTCTCACGTCACTCACAGTTAAATTACCCATCTCTGACAAAGTGTGCCAGATCAGTTAATTAGATGGATTCTGATCAATGATTCGATTTGTATGTTTTTCCCGCCTGGTTATTTTGTTTGAATGTATCGTGCAGCTTTGTAATGTCTGCCTTAGTCATTAATCTTTTGCGGTGACCTCATTTTTTGTGCACTCCCAGAAATCACTGCACGTTACGAGCTCCCCTGTGAGCCTGCAAGCTGTTCAGGTGTCGGCGGTCAGTAGTAATTCATTTTCATTGTGCAATTCTTTATTATAAGTAGGCTCATTTTTCCTATCATTTGAGCGTCTCATCTCCAGGGACTCAGACTATCCTTGCTACACTAATATTCGTCTCATTGCTCATCTGCTTCTGTTACTTTCTCTCCGTCACTTAAAGTAGCATAGACTGTCCATCCCATCATGACTCTTGCCCCTGCCCGTCAGACACTCCTTTACAGTGTAAAATTCTGTCATCCAAAAAAAAAAAAAGGTTCGTAGAAGTTAACATTTAGAACCTAGATTAATAAATGTTGAAAAAGTATTATTCATTGATCAATTACTGAACCTTATTGTGTTCCTGATGAAAATCTAAGCACGCAAGCCTCAATTATATATTGAATAAATTTCCAACAAACAGCAAAAGATCATTTTTATGCAAGGAAACCTGCAGGCAAAAAGAGGATTAACAATTTTACAAGCTTCCCACCTCGCTCTGTAAAACATATAAGATATATTGATCCCAAATAAGATATATACAGTGTTCTGATCTACGCCGAAGGGCATGAATATAAACCTAATGAGCTTTAGCATGAAAAAGCTTGAGCTCCAGCCAAGGCGTAACCGAGAAGTTGGCATAATAAGATCAACTCGTACGGTTAGCCTTACTCCGGAGGTATTAGCTTCCATTTGGTGAGCTGTCCGTCAAAAAACCAGGCCAAGGGCTAGGATCTGCTGCTTGCCACCGTCTGCAGTGGGCGCTTTGGATAATGCACCTCAGATCTCTTTGCAGACGCCTACTGCCTCTCAGATCTGAGTTAAAGGATTGCATCCAGTGTCTGCTGTCAAAGTGATCTGCTCCCGAGGCTGTCGTGCATCATTAAGATGTGTTTGGATCTGGCTAGCACACCTGCACTGGGGTTCTGATGATCAAACGCAACATACAGCACACTCAACCTTTTACATCACCAGTGGCTTTGAATATTGACCGAGTGACGTGATGATTACAAGGTACTACTTGTAATTAGTGTGGAAATCTCTTCTACGCACACACACACTCAGACTTTTATTGGAGATAACGGAGTGTTTGAAGACAGAGAGAGAGAAATATTGCTCTCAAATACCAATACAGACACATTTTTCAAACTTTTGTTGCTCCCAGTGCAGTTAAAGATTGAAGCTAAGCGTCTAAAGAGTTGTGTATTGTGTCTGTATGTGAGCTCAGGGGATGAGTCAGAGCTGTTATGAGGCAGTAGTTTTAACAGCAGCCTGTGGTGTGCTGCAGCTTCGCAGTGATAAATCTTATAGGCTATAAAAGACATTTTTCCATCGTGGACTGCAGATGTGTTAATGAGTACACTCCCCTTTCTCCTGCTCCTTAAACCCCACAGATGCGCACAACACAGACCTCACACATACAGTTTATGTCTGCTTTGCAGACATTTGTGCTTGTGAACGATTTGTGTGTTTGAAGTCCAAGATGACCTCTTGTGTTCACCCTCTTGTATTTGGTGTCTCATACTCTTTCTGTGGCTGGCAAAAATGGAACAATGATTTTTTTATGACAAAGAGTATGTAAACTCAATGTTGACAGTGTAATACTTATATGGTTTAAAGTAGGGATGCACCGATATTTATCGGCCGATTTGTCCTCAATTTACAACCATCGGCATATCGGCTATATAAGGAAAAAGGCCGATATAACAAACCGATGGTTTATTAATTAACTGCGTGAAGGCACTGAGCTGTATAATGTCTGTTGCATAATCCTAGCACTGCTGTCTGCACTTTAATGCTAATCAAATAACAAAAGACAAAAGATTGCACACTATTCTTGACTAAATAACTTTTGTAACTTTCATAAGTGTAGCGGACCTCATCTGAATGATGACCAAAACTTTACTGATGTTTTATTAAGTTTATTGCGTCCTTTTTCACTCCAAAAAAATCACCATAAGAGCTAAACAAAACACAGCACGAGAAGTGCACATTGAACTCTCTCTCTCAGTTGCATTATCATCAACATACAGCGAATTACACAAAACACTTATTACAACTAACAGTAAACAAATATATACAGATCTCATGCCTTTTCGGAGGGTGCTTAATAAACTGACAAACTTTAAATCCGAAGAATTGCGTGCTTTTATTACCCATATAACGTTAGCTCTGACATAGACTAGAAAACCCGACAAAATAAGAGTCCCGCTTTAGTAAAGGAGATCTCATACATATTTAAACTTACAAAAAATATTAAAATGTATACAAAAACAAATTAGAAGATTAATCATAATAAAGTCTGTTACAATAAAGAAGGATTAATATGTATTTAATTTATACAGTGAAGTGTTATTTTACATTTGTTTACTTTATTTCTGTACCTGAAAACTGTTAAACCTACCTAAAAAGCACTGTTTATTTAATATGTATATTTGTTCTGCCTATTTATGTAGGCCTGCTGAATGTTAAATGGATCCAATCCATGTTCATTATGAATTATTTGATGCAGCAATAAAACTGCTAGTATAATTTAATGCAGGTGTTTTTGAACTTTGCTGATTTAAAACCTGATCAAAATACTATCTATTTTGATGCCAAAATTTCAAATAAGAGAGGAAGTGACAAATATCGGAATCGGCCAATAGGTGTTTGTTAAAATTGGTATCGGTATCGGCCCCAAAATATCCTATCGGTGCATCCCTAGTTTAAAGGCTGGTCTAATATAGGCCGGATCTGCAATACCATTCAAAAGTTAGGGGTTGGTAAGAATTTTTTTGTATTTTTGAAAGTAGTCCCTCATGCTCACCAAGGCAGCATTTATTTGCAGCAAAAATACAGTAAAACAGTAATATTGTTAAAAAAAAAAAAAATAATTATTACAGTTTTAAATGATTGTTTTCTATTTCAATATATTTTAAATTGTAATTTATTCCTGTGATAGTAAAAACTGAATTTCAGCAGCCGTTGTCTTCAGTGTCTTTGATTTGTGTCAGTGTCAGTAGACTTTGCTGACTAGATTTATATATTTTTTAATTTGTTTTCATTTTCTTTCAAAAATCTTACTGACCCTAAACTTTTGAACGGCAGTGTACCGACATACACCTTCATTTATTTGCAGTACAAATGCTGTTGTTCTCAAAAACTACTCTGTGTGTGTGTTTTTTTTTTTTTTACTTGTATTTTTTTCAAGTAAAAAGGGGATTCGAGTGCAGTTGGGTGTATGAGCAATATGGAAGCAAATGTTCACAAAATGTCAGAGTGACTGCGTGTATGTCAGAGAGTTTTTACACAACATTAGCTCTCACACCATAGAAAAGGTGCCATGAACTTTTATATAAATATGATGGAGTGTTATATTGTTCCTCTGTCTGTTCATGCTTAACAGTAAAGGTGTATCTCTTTCTCTCATTTATGTAAAGGAATACCATGCCATAGTTTAGTGCAGAGTTTAATTCATTATGACTTCTGTATAACACAAAAGGAGATCTTGTCCTCCACTGCTCTCAAGTCTCATTCGCGCTTTTGCATATTCATACTTAGCCCATAAATTTGTGTCCCACCAGGATCGACGTCAGTGATGCCAAATACTTGCCATTTTTCCTGTAAGTAAGCTTTTTCCTGTGAAAATGCAAGACTTCCGATTCATTAGCTGCTGTGGGTAAATATTTAGAAGAAGTGCAGGAAATGGTAAAACTATTTGTGCTGCAGTACAGTCTAGTCCAAACCAGCCAGTCCAATCCAGTTCTGATTTTGATAATAAATGAAAATAATTTGATACCAGTTTACAATTCCAAGCAGCATAATAGACTAGTTTTGTACAGCTAAAATTGGAAAGCTGGAAGCGGCTGACACCCGAAGCTTCACACATTTAAGGTAAACTTGGCCTCGTCTGCTCTTACATTAAAAATAAGGTGGATAGATTTATGTGGTCTTGTAGCCGGTCACATCACACCAAGTTTAAATATGTAAATGAGATCTAAGTCTACAGAAAATGGGAAGATTGTAATTTTCCTCACAAAAAGCTGTCTTATAGTTTCAAAAGACTTGCAATGCATGAGTCATACTGTACAGGTATGGACTATTTTTATGATACTTTTACTGTATGGTGCTGTTTTGTTCTTTTTGGAGCTTGACAGCCCTTGTTCACTATACGGTGTTATTTGTAAATGCTACTGCTTATGTTAGCTTTTAATATACGGTTTTATCCTGATTAAAGCTTTAATACAGTACAGCAACCGCATGCACGTCCATTTTTAATGCTTCTCATAGCTATGTGAAAATAAGTGTATAAATGGAACAGAGCTGAGCTGATGATCTGAATGAGAGCGAGAGAGAGATGCCGAGCAGGTGACGCGAGAAACAGTATTAAGAACCACTGCTTTAGAACATTGATTTTGAAACTTGTGAATCCATTAGAATCGTTAGAAGACAGAATCGTGATTCATATATGAACAGATTTTTACGTGCACCTCTAGTTTTCTCTTCCTTTTCTCTAAAGCAGCGCAGCATGGCCTCGCCCCCTTTGTTGCCTTTTCCCGAGGGCGGGGTTTATCTGGGTTTGTGATGTCACGAACCCGGGAAGTAACTCGTTGTAGTCCCTAACAGCCGTTTTTGTAGGCATTAAACTGCCAGAATTTTAAAAGACGATATCTCCGTTTGCATTGAACTTTCAGCTTCGTAACTTTGCAGATATTGTTTATGCTCAAACAGCAACATTACACACGAACTAACGTTAAAAAAGTGAAATCGCAATCAACCACCCCTTTAAACAAGCAGAATTTTTTCTAGTATAAAATGTTTTGAGCCATAGATATGTTGGCAGTCAGTACGTGGCATTATTGCAGCAAAATAAACATCCCTTCAGTTAGACAGCCGATACTCCTGGACCAGGACCTGGTCAATAGGTCAGTGCTGTGTGCGAGCGTAACCTATGCCACATAAACAGATTGTCCCGGGTCAGACGGTGTTCTGTATTCATCCCAAATGAGTGAACAATCAGATGTGCTTCCACATGCTACCACCATACTTTCACTCCACTTCCTTCTAACACAAAGAGGCTTTATGAGCCAAGCGTGCAAGGGAGTTGACATAAACAATACCGGACAACACTAACTAAGAGGACTCAGACTTTTAAACACAGGATGACGAGGGACTAAGAAGACACACCTGGGATCATTGGAAATTAAACATGGGAAACACCTGAGAAGAAATCAACATAAACACCTGGGGAGCAAGACACTGACAAAACATGGAACAGAGTCTGACACTTGTGGAGGAACATTAGGCCTCATTAACGAATAATTATGTACAATGCATAGCAAGATTTTATTTTTATTTTGTATTTATTATATTATATTTTATTATTTGATGCTGTTACAGAAAAAATGAATGCTTCTGCTTAAAATTTTTGCTGACTAAAAATATTAATTTCTATCAAAAAAAACTTCTGAAACTTAAAATTTCTAAACGTAAGTTTCTATTACTACTACTACTGCTATAATTTTTTGATGAATAATGACTTCTTGAAGACATCCGTACTGTAGAGACCCACATGTCCTGCCTTCATAATTAATTTGTAATAGCTGAATAAAAATATTAATTTCTGGAAAAAAAAAACTTCTGAAACTTCAAATTTCTAAACATAAGTTTCTATTACTACTACCACTGCTATCATTTTTTGATGAATAATGACTTTCGTACTGTAGAGACCCACATGTCCTGCATTCATAATTAATTTGTAATAAACAAACAAACAAGAAATAGAGTACCTTTTAAATAGATTTTTTTAGTTTAGTAGTGAACTCAGTTTAGGCAGCCCATGTTTTAACGTGGCAAAAACATTAAATTTAAAAAGAAAAGGTCACCAGGGAATCCTCAGCATAACCTCATCAGCTTAAGGTGTTTTTTTTTTCTTTTTTCCAGATTATGCATCCACCTCTCCGCACTTCTCACCTCTCTCTTCTTTTCTCACATTTCACCCATAAATTTGGCTTGGCAGGGAGATGAGCAGCTATATTAGAGTTAGCGTGATTCAAGTGTATTTTCTGGAGTGGTGTGTAATTAATCAGACTGACGTGGCAATTGGTGTTTATAATGTTTTTCATGGCCTTCTCTTCCACATCTCATGCTCGCATGAAAATCAAAGAAGCCTCGTCTTTATGCCAACATCAAAGCACTGGCAAAGAAAATTAAATGTTACAATGTAGAAGTGACAGAAAAAGTGATGCTAATTTAAGGAGAAAAGTTCAAGCGATTCTGCTGACAAGACGTTTTGTTGCTTTCACAGTAATTCTTTCCCCAAATGTACTTTTTTCTTATAGAAAACAAACAAAAAAACAAGCTTTCAGATGTAATATTCATGAAATTGAGGCTTTTCAGTGGAGTTATTTTAGTAATATTGATATACATTATTGTTTTTGTTAATATTTTGAACTAGATTTTATTTTTATATTTCTTGTTTTCACTTCTCACAATTTTAAAGTTTTAGTAGTTTTGTTGTTTTTGTAATTTTTATTCGTTTTTGTTTTGTTTTTAATATGTGTATAGTATTTTTAATAAGTTTTAGTTTATTTTTTTATTTTTATTTATTTGTACTTCAAATTAAACAAAAAAAATGTTGTCTTGGCAGTTAGCTGAAATAAAATAAGTTTATTATTATAATTATTATTTAATTTTTTTAATGGTTTGGTTTAAGTTAGCAATAATAACCCTGCTTTTAAATGTGCTCGATCTTGCCAATACACTTTGTACCAAAAAAAGTCTGAGCCCAACACTGTAATGATGCTTTAAAATCTCAGTTTCACATCCATAATGGACGTTGTTCTTTAAATGCAGAAAAAAAAACATAGAGATCTTAAATAAAGAAGTTAAGTAAAAGATTCATCATGAAAGAGAGGAAAACATATAATACAGAGTAGTTGGTCCTGGCACTACAGAGAGATGCTGTTGGTCTTTGTCTCTTGGCTGAAAACACGGACGTACAGTACTGCCAGGACCTAGAAGAGAGGAAAGCAGCTCTGCAGGAACGACTGTCCTCACCGGCCCTGACCTTTTACAGCACCAACCACCTGGCCAAAACCTTTCCTATCCAAACCACCAGTGGGAAACTGCTGAGGGTGTCTGATGAATGATGAGGAAGAGAGATTAAGATAGATGAGGGTGGAAAGAGACGAAGATGAGTGTGTGTGAGAGAGAGATAGAATGGGAACAGGAGCAAAAATGGGAGAGGAAGGCGTTTAAAAGGACACATTTTCTATTACCTTGTAAATCACAACATCCCTCTCTCTCACAAGCAGGCCCACACGGCATCTGTGCCAAAAAACAGAGAAAGCTCAGCAGATTTCCACAGAATTGAAATTGGCCTGTCATTCACAAACTTTTGCACATCAGCCGTCCATCACTGTTTTGTTTATGAAATATTTTGACTAATTTGATAATGATTCCAGTTGCCTGGAATCATTATTTCCTTCAAAATCAGTACAGAAGATGTTGCAGACACTGTCTGGGCCTCCTCATGAGTAAATTGAGCATAAAACACTATTTTTATTCCCCTGTAACTTGCATGACCCTTCTCCCTCCGAGTTTCTGTCTGTCTCTGTGTCACCTCTCTGGTGTCAGCTCATGCGTCTGCTCTGATGTCTGCATGTCGCTCTCACCTGCTTCTCCTAACCCGAGGCCGAGCAGCGTGTAGCTCACATCCTTGAGCTCTCACACTGTCTGACCTGTGAGGATGAGGCTGATGGTGCTGCTGCTTCTAATGCCTGATTAATAGCACCGGGCAAGCGGTGCTTCAGTTGAGTCAGGAGTACGCACAACTGTGAATGTTAATGGAGGACTCGCCCTGTCAATCAGAAGATGAATGCTGGGGAAATTGTGCTTGGCTGATTTATTGGATGAATCCTACAGTTACACATGGCATTTTGTTAAATCGATTTCTCACATTGTTTTACCTAGACTTGTTTTTCCTCCAAGTTGAAAAATCCCCAACCCCCCAGGTGTCTGCAGTATAGTACACTACTATTAAACATTATTTTTTGTTATTATTATTGTTGCCGTCAATACATCTCATCACTGACTGTTTATATCTGTGTCTGAGTCTGCTTCTGTAACATGCATACTATCATAATATTGATAAATCGATCAATATACACCTGAATCAAATTGTATTGTAATCGTATTGTAGAATTGTTTGAGGTATTGGCAAATATCGTATCGCTGGCTATGAGAATCAATATCGTATCGTGATGAACTGTCCGATTTCCGCCCTTATTTTCAGATAGTACTTTTCAAATGTTCGGGTTCAGTTAGATTCAAGTCAAGATTCAAAAAAGAAGTCTATTATTCTCACCAGGGCTGCAATCAAAAATACAGTAAAAACAGTAATTTTGTGAGGTATTATTACAAATTAGAATAACTGTTTTCTATTTTGCTATATTTTAAAGTGTAATTTATACCTGTGATTGCTAAGCTGAATTTTCAGCTGCCATCACTCCATTACTCTAAAAAGCTGATTTAGTGTTTAGGTAACATTTCTTAAAATTCATTTAGAAACAGTTGTGCTCCTTATTTTTTGGAAACAGTGATAGGTGTGGTGGGTTTTTTTCTCCCCCAGGATTAATTATAGAAAAAAATCGTTACTATTACTTTTGATTACTTAGACATTTCCTTGCTGAATAAAAGTATTAATTTCTGAAAGAAAAAAAAACTGCCCCAAACTTTTGAAAGGTAATGTTATTTTAATACATAGTTGGCAGTACAGTATACATTCAGGAGAGTTTTTAATTCTTTTGGAATAAAACTTTAATTTTGAATGAATATACAGTAATTTAAGTTTTCGCAACAGCTTGCATTAACCTAACTACAATAACATTACTGCTAATATTGTCAACTGTTTTTTTCTCATTTGAAAGATTCAGCTTATTTTTCATTATTAAACATTTTTAGGATAGAAAATTTAATTATGTGAAAAAAGTTTTTTTTACTTTCAAAAAGAAATTAGGCCCTCTGGCCTATGGGTGTTTGATAAAGCATTTTCTACACAAAAATAACTTTAGTTATTATATATGGATCCTCAACAACCCCAGAAATCTTTTTTTCAAGGTGTTTGTCATTATACTCTTGTGGCTTGTGTTTTGTTCTCTCGCTGACTCACCCAGAGTCTAATTGTAATTCTTCCGAGGAGCGGCCCTCTTCAGCACTCGTGACGTGCGTCACTCAGCTGTTACTCATGTGCTCCCTGACAGCTGCTGGTTTGAAAATGGGAAAATGCCTGGATCCCTGTGCTCTCAGCACAGGACTCGCAGCGCAGAGGCCCGAGGGAACCCTGAGATGCCAAATAACTGTGAAAGCAGAGTGTGTAGCATTCAGATACGGTGGAGATGAAGAGAGGACGGCCACACAGGAAGGAAAGAGGAAAGCATGGATAGCAAGATTCATTTATATCTTGATTTGAGATCCCCAAAGGCAGCCTGACTTCAAAAAAGCCATTTTTAGTCATTTTCAATTACGCAGTCTAGACAATTTAAAGTGTGAGCACTGTGTCTGCTATCGTGATGCAATACTCACCGCCGACTCTCCATCTTCTCTTTTTTCCAGCCTCTCAGTGAGATATCCCTGTTATCTCGTGTGTTTTTGGCGTTGGAGGGAGTGCAAGTAAATGGTCCTCAGCAACACAGTGTTGCTGATCACATCTGCTGCTATTTCTTTTGATGTGAAACACATAGCATCAAAACACATCAAAGCTTCCCTTGAAGCATCTTCTGAAGGGACACCAAAGGTACAGCGGTTTTATACCAGCTAGGGGGAGTGGATGAGTTAGGATGGTGCGTTTTGCCTTTGACTGGGGTCCCCTAAACGAATCTATATAAAGGCATGAGGAAAAAACAGCGTTTGTTGTTGTAGCACAGCATATGGTAAGAAGCGCATGTCCTGAAGTAGCACCAGATATATGAGGTCCACAGAAGCCCTGTGATGATGGATACCTCAATGTTGTGCTTTTCTTGGAACCTGCATCCATCCTCATGTCATTTATTTTGTTGTGGGGAGGAAAAAGGGTTGTCCTAGCATTCACATTCACCCCCCGTGCACACTCCCATTCTATTTATCTCATACTACCACTTTCTCTGTTGTATTTTTCTCCTGAGATGTATCTCTCCTTGCTTGTCATTGGCAGGGTAAAGCTGTGTGGTGAAACTGCGCAAATGATCCCTCCCATCCCTGTGGCTACTGTAGAGACTTTTCTTATATTGTCTATATTCTGAATCCCTACATACACCTAGTGCTACCCATTTTTTTTTTTTACACTTTTGCGGCAATTGAGGTGGCATACCGGTAAGGTTAAGGACAGGTTTGGTGGGATGGGTAGGTTTAAAGGGGTAGTTCACCCAAAAATGAAAATTCTGTCATTAATTACTCACCCTCATATCGTTCCAAACCTTCTGTAAGACCTTCGTTCATCTTCAGAACACAACACCAAAAATATTCTCGTAGCTTTATAACATTACGGTTGAACCACTGATGTCACATGAATTATTTTAACAATCTTCTTGCTATGTTTCTGAGCCTTGATCGTGTAAGGATCCTTGCTGTCTATGGGAGGGTCAGAGAGCTCTCGGAATGCATGAACAATAGGGCTGGGCAAAAAAAAT
>NW_015638975.1:335791-353280 GCF_001515625.1 Sinocyclocheilus rhinocerous | reverse complement strand
TAGTTCACCCAAAAATGAAAATTCTGTCATTAATTACTCACCCTCATATCGTTCCAAACCTTCTGTAAGACCTTCGTTCATCTTCAGAACACAACACCAAAAATATTCTCGTAGCTTTATAACATTACGGTTGAACCACTGATGTCACATGAATTATTTTAACAATCTTCTTGCTATGTTTCTGAGCCTTGATCGTGTAAGGATCCTTGCTGTCTATGGGAGGGTCAGAGAGCTCTCGGAATGCATGAACAATAGGGCTGGGCAAAAAAAATAGTTTTTCCGATTAATCGTTTTTTAAAATGACGTCGATTCGATCTTTTCCAGTATTTATTTCAGCACACATTTAAAACAAGATCTGATTAACGTGAATCTTATCATTAGTCTTCTCCACTAGATGTCACCCTTATTTACCTTGCGCGATGTTACAACAGAAATCCTGTCATTCATTCAGCGCTTATCATGGCCATACGCATGATTCGCAATGCTCAGGTGAAGTGCTATAGTAATACTATAAATCTGCGGAAGCATTTGATACCGTGCATAAGGCGCCATGATTTCCGCAATGAATGAATGGCGGATGGTGCGGCGCACTTTTTTGTTTACTAAACACATACTAAAGCGCGGATGACGCTCGCGGTGTTTTCAGCTTCTTCTGCCATCTCACTATGATGATATTAACACGAATGTCATCTCCAGCTGCTCTGAGAGTCACTTCATTAGCATTTTACCGTTTCATTTGAGAAAACTACCGTCATATCACATACACAGCAGCTGCAAGTTCTTTACGGCAACCCGTCAAAATAAAAGTTTAGTTTAACGTTCTACTGTCAGAATATATTACTATTTAGCAGTCTTAAGAATCAATGCTACTACTGCTAATAAATATTAATAAATCTTTATTTTTAAAGGAATAATCACATCTGTTTTCTTTTTAATTTTAACAGTAAACCTCTGTTGTGCAGCACTTTGTTTGCCAAAAAATAAAAGGGTTTAATTTTCATTTGATTAGGATAAATTAAATTAATGTTTTATGCCTTCATTTGATTACCAGAAAAATTAAGAACATTTTATAGGGCTCTATTATTGTTTAAAAAAGGACCCTATACAAAAAAAAGAATAGGTTTAAAATACAGGCATGTGGTTCTTAATTTCTTTTTATTAATTCACCATTTGTAAACTGATGTTCACTGTTCATTTTTTAGAAATATCAATAGCATTTGTATTAAAACTATATTCACGGAATGTAATAAAAAAAACCGAGAATCTTATCGAATCGAGAGCTTGCGAATCAAAATCGGATCGAATCGGGACATCTGAATCGATACCCAGCCTTAATCAACAATATCTTAATTTGTGATGAATGAAGGTCTTACAGGGACAACATGAGGGTGAGTAATTAATGACAGAATTTTCATTTTGGGGTGAACTATCCCTTTAAGGGTGGATTAAGGTGTAAGGGATGGGATGGGTCAACAGTGTAATTATAAATGTAATTACAGAAATTAATTACAGATGTAATTACATGCAGGTGTTTTTTAAAATAGAAGTGCAATGTTAAAACATGAATGTACACAATAAGTGCATTGTATCAAATTATTAATTTAAATGTAAGTAAATAGTAGTTAAGGCAATTTAATATAAAGTGGGACCAAATAATGAATGTGGAAGAGGTTTTCGTAATAAATAAAGGTAGTAAACTTCATTTAAGATATACACTAGCCTCCTCTTTTTAAACCACAATTTTGCTTCTCACTTAAATCTATCTTGTTTTAATGAGGTTTAGATATTTTTAGTGAGGCAAAATCAAGAGAAAAATACTGATCAAGAAAATTGACATTTTTTGGGGG
Source organism: Sinocyclocheilus rhinocerous (assembly GCF_001515625.1). Lineage (NCBI taxonomy): Eukaryota > Metazoa > Chordata > Actinopteri > Cypriniformes > Cyprinidae > Sinocyclocheilus > Sinocyclocheilus rhinocerous. The sequence goes on along the minus strand of NW_015638975.1, from coordinate 351,433 downwards.
GCAATTTAGTGCTTTCTTTTCTCTCTGAAAATACATCCTGACAGACATCATGATACAATGTAGCTGTTTCAAAGTGCAGTAAATATAGTTCATTCTACCTTGAGTCACATATCTGCCATATCTATATCTTCAAAATGCTTTAATAATTCTGCGGACCTGCAAAATCTCTTTGATAAATGGCCAACTAAAGTAATGCGGTGTGTGTATAATTACAATATATTTCACCCAGAGCAGGGTGTTAAGTGAGGTGTCAGACTGCCAGGTTGATGTACAGTCTCCTTGCGTATTATGAAAAAGAGTCCTACTCTTTGAATGTCTTTTAATATCTTCAAATAAGCCTGTTTGTGTGAAAGTGTCTCTGTATTGTGAAGGTCCTTGGATGGATTTAGGGTCTGTTGTGGTGATGGCGCATCATTAACGTGCTGTTTTTGGAACTGGCATGTCATGGTTTATTGTAGAGTTTTGATGCTGTTCTTCCTTACAGAAAGTGTCTGTGCTTTGTGAAATCTTTAGCACCCACGTTGCGGCAGCGATGAAGACTAGCTGATATCCAAAAGCGCTCAGGGCCATAGAGAAAAGCAGAGAGAGAAGTTGACAGCTGATTACACATTAACAAATGTAGTAATGGATTCTTAATGCTATAATAACAGTAAACATCCTTTGTAAATGTAGCCATTGATTAATGGTGGTGGCAATGAGGAGTTTCAACTTGACATGACTATTTTTAAGCTCCCTCATCCTCCTGTTAAATGAAGGTGCTGGAGAGTATCATTAACATCCATCCAGAAAAGCCGTTTGGCTGAATAGCAAAATGTTATATTACTTGTCATATATCCTGCATTCAGTGTGAATAAATGACAGAACGATGGAAAATATTCAATATGTATCATCAGAATGGCTTTTTATGAATCATGGGTGGAAACAAAAGCTGCCATAGTGTAGTCCAGCTCAGTTTTGTTTGCTTTTTAATTGCTTTTTTTTTAACCAGTTCAGTTGTAGACATTTTTTTTTCAGACCATATTAAAATGTAAAGGGATGGTTCACCCAAAAATGGAAAATTCTGTCATCATTTATTCAGCCTTAAGTTGTACCAAATGTGCATGAGTTTTTTTCTTTTGCTGAATACAAAAGCAGATATTTTGAAGAATGTGGGTAACCAAACAGTAGCTGGTCCCCTTTGACTTCCATAGCGTGGGAAAAATGCCATTTGAAATCAATGGGAGCCAGAAACTGGTTAACAACATTCTTCAAAATATCTTCATTTGTGTTCAACAGAGGAAAGACATTGTTGACAAAATGAATTTTCATTTTGAGGAGAACTATCCCTTTAACTGTTTATTGACATTTTTTTTATCTTGTCACAATTTCATAAAATAAATAAGCTACAAGAGGCTGTAGAAATTATAGTGGTTTATTTTATTTATAGTATTTACTTATTTTACTGTAGTTAAGAGGGTTTTAGCACTGCTCTTTGTGCCTAAAAGCACATGTCTGTGTTTGCTTGTGGCTTTTTGCATTATTATAAGATAAACCCACACTTTGTAATGACTTGGAATTACTCTGGTTGATCTTTCAGTTTTCTCATCCCTTTTTACTGAGATAATATTAATGCCATTCTGTCACTTTCTTACTCATGAGCCTAGAACTGATTCGTAATGCAGCATTTCATGGCAAACTGCCTCTTTAAAGGTCTTTAACGTGGCTTAGAGAGGATTGAAAGACTGCTCACTCACTCAGTTTGTATACTGACGTATGCATACTCCTCCTTTGATCTGTGAAATTAGGGGTCATGTGTCCCATTACACTCAAGTAATTGAACTCAACTTTGCAAAATGAAACCTGCAGATTTTTTTATGTGGTCAGCTGGAACAAAAAAGTGCACGATGACTGACACCCCACATTTCCTTTTGGACTTTTGAACCATTGAACAAGATTTATTTATTTATATTTTTCTCCAGACCAGCGTTATGCACAGCTCTGTTTCCTTCACATATTAATTTGATTTTTTTAATGTTCGTGTCACATGGTTCATTATTATTTATTGGAAAGACAATGTATGCTTATTTAGATTTAATGAACGTGGGTTTGTTTGCTCATGGAAAACAATTTATTTTGATGTTTCATTATAGGCAAAATGAAAAATAATAAGCCTGAAAATAAATTATGTAGATAATAAACTGACCCTTAATTGAAACGCTTTCTCTGTTTTCATGGCATGATTTCCAATCATGATTTTTCTTAATCGTGATTTTTTTCCAAACCAGTTTAGAACAAACCCTGCCATAGATGAGGAAAAACAGACATTCTCATGTTTAGAAATGACAAATTTCCAACAATGACCATCTGGCAAATATTATAGATCTGTTTTTTTTTTGGGGGGGGAAAAAAAGAATCAATTGGCAGTATTTCACTGTAAAGTTACATTTACAGTGCCATAGATGATTTCAGATCTGTCCAGAATCCTGATCGATAGAAAAAAATTACAGCCGTATCCCAAAGGGGGATTTCTTTTTTTAAATGAAAATCTGTCCTCTTACCAATATTGTTTTCTGGAACCTAATCCCTATTGATCTGTGGTGCACTTTTATAAATTGAGAGGGTTAGTAACGCTTTGTATGGGAGCAGGTGTTTTATGTGTGTTTTTTTATGTAAGTCTCTATGTACATCTGTCAGTCCTGTGTCTTGTGTTTTGTTCCCCACGTGCTCCATGACCCAGTTTTCCCTCATGTTTAATTATGTTTATTGATCCCAGGTGTTTCTCGTCTTCGCCTTGTCAAGTCCTGTGTATTTAAAGTGTTTCCCGTTCTAAGTTTCTTTGTCCGGTATTGAATGTAAGTCGATCCCCGTATCCTACGTGTGATTTCCTTGATGTAAATAAAGTCTGTGATAATTCTGGATTCTCCTTTGTCTCCTCGCTCCTTCACAGTAGGCACACCGTGACATCTGTGTGATGGATAAAACTTTAGAATAAGATGAGTGGATCTCTTTGTTGTGCTCACACTCAGCGGGATTCTCAGATCATCACTTTTTTTAGCCTCTGAAGTGGTGTGACTTTCTTAATCATTATCTCATTTTCAGGGTTGGGGAGTAACGGAATACATATAATGGCATTACGTAATCAGGATACAAAAATCTAGTAACTGTAATCCGTTACAGTTACATCAAAAAACAAAGTATTCAGATTACAGTTAAATTTTGTAAAAAGTGGGAATACTATCAGAATTACATTTGTTTAATTTAAAATTAAATAAATTAGTATTTTGACATAACGCTATATATTTAGTGCTGCTTCATCATAGTTCCTGGTAGAGCCCTGCACGGGCCTCAAATGTAGGCCCTAGCCCGGACCGTGTCCGACAGCTTATCAGAATTACTGGCAGGAGCCTGTCTTTTTTCCCCTTCTCCCAAAACAGCTTATTACTGTTCAGTTTTGTATGTAATGGCAAAGTGATTATATTTCGTTTATTTATTGAGTTAATTTAGAAAAATGTTTGGAGCATTTTTTGTTCCAAAAAATGTCATGTCGTAAAGACGCTGTGTGCTTCGTTGTAAAAGCGAAACTACTTTGTTTGGTCTTCCAAAAGAGGCCGATATCTGCATTTCGTCATGCCTGGAGCTGATCCGTGCTGGTTGCTGAGGAAATACTACAACTTTGCGCTGTCGATCGCCGGATCGGCTTTCACCGTGCACGAAGCGGAGTCCAGCCCGGGGTCGTCACTTGTCCTTCCGGACGCTCCTTCGTCGAAATCGCACATCTAGGCTTTATATGCTGAAGTAATAAGTGCCAATTTTCTGTTTGCTGTTGGTTGCTTTGGTCAGGAAGTGTCTGCCAATAAACTAAATGGAAATCCACTTCAATGTAGACGCATTTCTTACTGATTTTTGATGTGTGTAATCATGCATTTGTGTATGTAACACATGTTGGCTTGTAGATTAACAGCAGGGAAGGAGGTGGGTTGTTATAGTTCTATTAATAATCCTCTGGGGAGAGAGAGGTGAAATATGGCCCTAAGTGCTACTGCCAGACGAACACTCGTAAAGCCCACACTTCTTCATGTTACTCATGCTTCTCTTGGAGTCTCACATACATACCCTTTCTAAAAAAAAAAAAAAGAGGAGCAAGTTCAAGTTAAGAAGCTCATAGATTTGATGATGTGCAGTGAAGGAGCCTCATAAAATAATAACCTGGGCTAGACCAGGAGCCACGATGAACTGACAATATCTTATTATTTCTGTTCTAGTTAAACAAGAGACAAAATTTCAAATTCAGACATCCACCTCCTCCATTACTTGCGAAGAATAAATGTTTCAAAATTAAAAATGAATTTTTCATCAAGCACAAATATTACAGTTTTCATTATAGACTAAAACAATCATTTTTGTTTGAGCCTGATCAACCAGAATTACACAGTGGTAAATAAAACAGAATTTGCATGAACATAATTTGACTTTTTCTACTAATTACCTGCATATCTGCCTCTGCCAAAGACACTTGTGATTAAGCATTACAAACTATACATCATTAGCGGGATTAGATGCTCTGTGTGTACGGGTCGTTACTCCTCTTCATCAGTCTGTAGTTGGAGTGTCAGAGATGGATTCGCTACAGAGTCACTAAGAATGCATTCCTTTGTACATGCTGTTTTGAAAAGTTCTTGTGAAGCTGATGAACATAAGATTCATGCTTGTCAGCATATTGGATACAAAATATTATAGTTACTGATATATAACTGACATGACAACTTGCCCCAGTGTCTACAACTGTAAATGATCACTACACACACTCAGAGTGATGTTCTTGTTTGCTACTGTTCTCAGTTGATGTTTTCTGCAGGTGCTTATTTTGGGTTATGTGTTGCACTTTTCTCCTGTTTAATGTGTGTGATTTGCATTTAAATTGCATGGAAGACCCAATGTCAGTTCCTGAGCTGTTTTCTTTTTTCCATTAAGTATACCTGACCTAAAAAAAATTTAACGAAACACTGAAATGAGTGTTGAAATGTAAATGAGTGTATATATATATATGTACCTACTTAAACATATTTTGAGGACAAATTTGTACCCAGAAATGAGATAAATCTAACAAAACCTCTTTTTGAGGATGCCTTATTGGTAAAAACCGTATAAAATAAAATTGTAAAAATTATTTTTATTTGTAAAAAATGCAGAAAGTTTTCTTTAAGGATGTTTATGTGGGTTATGTTAGTATTTATAACTAGCTATATAAAAATAAGTGGACCTCTCTCTCTCTCTCTCTCTGTGTGTGTGTGTGTATTTCTATTCATGAAATTAAATCTTGTATGGTTGGTAAACATTTAAAGCAATAATTTTTCTAGACCAATTTAGCAATACTTGTGAGGGCCATGTTTTATATCCTCACAAATAATATGAAATAAAATATTGTCAGAAACCTACTTGTGAGGGCATCTGAAAGGCTTATCAGTTGCTCTGCATTAAATATAAAGATATCAACAGGTTTGTGAGGGGGGTTGATTTATGGGTTTGAGTTATAAAATGAAAGCATTCACATTCATTTTCTAAACCCTAACCCTATCATTCAAACCATTGCATCTACTATATTAAAACCAGTATGGGTTAGCGAAATGTATGTTTGTGAGCAGACATTAGCGCTCTGCTTTATCTCAGATGGGTTCTATGGGTGCCTGGGGCTGTCTCTTCCTCTCCAGTCCCTGATGCACAAGGCCCTGCTCCCTCTCACTGCACTCCCAGCGATCCAACCTGATGTGTAAGTGAGAATATAACCCTCATATTACTGATCATTTCCATCCACTAATGCTCTACTTACTAGAACAATTCCCTGATTAACATTCGGTAATTTTTTTTCTTGGAAGATACTTTGCTATTGGTCTGACTGCCAAGAAAATGTGTACATTTTATTTTGAGCAGCAGATAGCCAGAGTGTGCATACCAATCAAGTGCTAGGACAAGCAATGCCAATAAAAACTCAATGCCAGTACAGTCCTGGTTCTATCAGTATACTTTGGCACAGGAGCTGTTCACACACAAATCTAAATTTGGTTTTTATATCCAATCTGTAGAACTTGCAGTCACTAGTCACTACACACTGAATGCCACATATTTAACTCTAAAAAGAAAAAGTGAACAAAAATGACTGTATTGTGCTATAAAATAGACTGTAGTACTTACTGAATGACTAAAAAGTGTCCAAACTAGCCATGGATTTTATAAATAACCAGATTTCAAATTACATATGACAGATTACATATGACAGGTTTGAAAACACAGATTTTTATGTTATTTCATTTTTATGTAGCTGATAAAGTTAGAGCTGGGTATTTTATAGTTTCAGGTTTATGCTTGAGAGATTTTAAAATGAAGTATCTCAATGAAATTTTTGCAGTTGTAGCTCTTTTTCTGTATTGATTTTCAAATAGGATTTACACTTATTCAGTCTTACAACAATCAGCAATGGTATTTATATTGCCATTGATCTAACCAGCCTGCAGGGAGTCTTACCAGCTCCTGTGATCCTGCCTCTGTTGTGTGTGTCTGTGTGTGTGTGTGTGTGTGTGGTTAAGCTGGGCCAGTGCTCTCTGATTGACCACCAGTGTATGAATTAAAGCCTGGCGCATCAACTTCAATGGTAGCCAAGCACATCTCTGGTTGCCAGCTGTGATGGGAGCCTTTACGCATGTTTGTTCTGTGCCATATGAACATCCTGCCCTGTAAATGCTCAAACAAACACATGCTTTGATACCTTGTTTTGTTCCACCAGTACGTATTCATCTTTGTAGATTAGGTCCAATAAATTGCCCTACAGTACAGTGATATAATTTAGGAATAATAGAGCACCATTGTCATTGGGAGGCCATTGTTAAACAGTGTTTAGATGTCTTCACATTGTATTGTGTTGATGAAACCCACTGCCATTTCGAGATAATTACATTCTGGAAGCACTTGAGCCCTGATTGCAATTTTTATATGTTCACAACATGGTTGATGTGATGTATTTCATTTAATTAAGCTTCAAAGTAACCTGAAATAATTCAGTATTTCAAGAAAAGAAAAGTTCCCTCTGTGTGAAATCGTTTCATCGGTGGCCATTGTGAGGTGTTACTTTGCCAGTGACACACTTTCCTTTTATTTTTGAGGGAAGTTTCCGCTAGCTGTCATTTGAATCAAACGTCGACTGCTTTTTTGAGAAACACTGAGGCTGTAAGGGGCTATTGGGACTGAAAATGGCACTTCTGCGTATCAGCACTTTCAACCTTGGCAATACAACATGAATCAAATTGTAATTTAAATTTACATAGAGATTGTTTGTCATGGCCTCCTTTCAAGAGGCTGCAATAATCCATCCTATTAGTTGAAAAAAAAATAAAGTGGGAAAGCCAGCTTCAGCTGTTTTAAGAGAGCGATCCGCAGGAGTGCTTACAGCACGCTCCGTCTCCTATTTGATTTAGCTTTTTTAATTTGAGCTAAATTCAATTTAGAAGTCATTAGTGATTAAACTGGCTAAAGTCATCTCTAAAGCACAAAATGCATGAGACAGAGAGAGAGAGGGGGAATAGTTCCCGCAGTGAAGTCTCTTCTTTTCACATCTGGCCTCTCTGCCCACTACAATCCATCTCAATTACTGAGGAAAAGTCCCTACTGCACAAGATTTCTATCTCTTTCGCTTAGGCTTTCTCTCTCCCCCTTTAACTTCCCTAATTAGTCTTTGTTTGTCATCTTTCTCGTTCTTCTCCTCACGCCCTCCATCATCATCAGCATTATGATCCATATTTCTCGTACCGTGTAAAAAGGATTGGTGGCTGTGTTTTGAATGTAAAGCAGTGCTCTGATGAAAAGCTCTTTTTCTCTCTTAATGCCACTGTAGTCAGCAGCATGTCACTGTGTAGTTTTGACTGTTACGCTGTAATAGTATGAGATGGGGAGTAATGGGGGATGCTTCGGCTGGCTTTGTTTATCTAATGCTGTCTCAATTTCTGTTGCTCTGCAATTATTCAAAGAGCTGGACTAGAGAGTCCTATTAGAGGACAGCACTGTCCACTGAGAGAATGTCACCAGATATGTCCCACTGCTCAGCAGCCTTTGTGTGGGTGTATAACATATTAAAGTAGTGGTATTGAAATATTAAAATCACGTCTTCCTACTCTTCTTTAACAACAAAGCAAATTTAAAACAAATTTAATCTAATTACAAGTACTTAATTTTTGGAATCTAATTACGTAATCCAGATTCCATGTGATAAGTTATTGTCCAGCTCTAGTAGTAACTGATTACATGGAATCTGTATTACGTAATCAGATTCCAAAAATTATGTATTTGTAATTAGATAAAATTACATTTTAAAAATACTCGTAATTAGACTACAGTTACTTTTTTTAAGAATTAGTTCACTTCCAGAATACAAATTTCCTGATAATTTACTCTGTCATCCAAGATGTTCATGTTCTTTCTTTAGTCAAAAAGAAATGAAGGTTTTTGAGGAAAACATTCTAGGATTTTTCTCCATACAGGTGCATCTCAATAAATTAGAATGTCGTGGAAAAGTTCATTTATTTCAGTAATTCAACTCAAATTGTGAAACTCGTGTATTAAATAAATTCTATGCACACAGACTGAAGTAGTTTAAGTCTTTGGTTCTTTTAATTGTGATGATTTTGGCTCACATTTAACAAAAACCCACCAACTCACTATCTCAACAATCATGTGACACACAGCAGCCACAACAGCACGTTTTATTTATTTTTTCCTGTTTATTCGAAACATTTCCAAACGCATTAACTAGCCTATATCATGAAATATCTTGATTCTCACCTTTATAGATTATGTTGATCTTTAGTGGGCGATGGTCAAAGTAACCTAATAATTTAGTCTATTAACTATGCATAAAACTGTGTAAAATTGCATAAATATTAATTAGAATTTAACATTTAAAGTTAATGTGAATAAAAACATTGCAAGTTAGGCTACTAATCATAACACTTTCATTGTACAGAAAGAGAGCAAAGAACATTTACATTATCAAAGAACATTTTCACTGACAGCCTAGAGTTCTAGCACTCTCAAAAACTCCCATTAAAATCACTGAAGCTGTTTACACTATGAAATTAATATCTTACAGATTCGTACACACATTTGCACTTTGTTATTTCTGACCAGAGAATTCGCCAGAAAGAGGTGTTCAGTCAGCGAGCGAGTGAAGAAAACACCGGCATTTTAGCAATGACTCATCTGAACGCCTCTGATTGGCCATTGCTTTCATAAGCCCAGCAGCATGGTGTGTGATTGGTTCATGCACAGTGCTGTAAAAACGCGTCTGTCTCTGGCTCAGCGCCAGCCAGCGAACGCAGATTTGAATTTAGCAGCTGATGATATGACACGCTGAACGTTCTAATCACGCCGGTGTGATTGTATTAAATATAGAAAATATGAATAGGCTATTTTTTGTCTTTTGGAAGCTGCATTCAAAATCCACTTGGCTCAAAAATCTGAGGGGGCACGTGCCTCTGGTCCCAGTCATAGTCATTAATATTCTGCATTGTTGTCCTGCTTGCGCTGCGCTCTGAAGAGATAATCACCGTAGTACTACAATGAAGTGCTTTACTGAAATGCATATTGATAAATAATATATAAACGATATATATAAACCAGCTGAAATGTTTTGAAATCACTTGTTCCCTACCTGATCGAAAAAATCCAGTCTTTCACTCTGCCTGTGTCAATTTGAGTCTTGTTAAAGTTTTAAATCCCTGCCGCCAAGATGCTCCTCTGTCGGGGTCATGGATTATGGAAAGTGAAACTTAAATCTATAGGGGTGGTTGGATTTATTCACGCAGTTAAAATATTTATTAATTTATTTTATTTTTTCTTTTCAGATTCTTATTTACAGCATTATCATAATAGGCTGTATATTAACTTATTGGGAGAAAACCGGTAGTTCTATGTGAAATCAGACATTGAGCACCCCCATATAGCCAAAATGGGTCATAACACCTTCACGCAGTTAAAATATTTATTAATTTATTTTATTTTTTCTTTTCAGATTCTTATTTACAGCATTATCATAATAGGCTGTATATTAACTTATTGGGAGAAAACCGGTAGTTCTATGTGAAATCAGACATTGAGCACCCCCATATAGCCAAAATGGGATGATCATAACACCTCTGCGAATATTCGACTGTGAGATTGGTAGTCGAATCAGGCTCCTCCTATCGAAGCATCCAATGGTCGACTATTCGGGGTCACCCCTACTTTTTAACCACAAATGATCATCTTGACTTTTCCAACGTGACTACATAATGCATAAGTTGTGGATGTACATTGCAGAGCTAGTGCAAGACGAGCATTTGTGGTAAAAAAAGTATAGCCTACACATTTTTATTTATTTATTTTTTTTAAATGACAGATTGTTTCACTAGACAAGACACTTATTCCTCAGCTGGAATCGTCTAGAGCCCTTTGAAGCTGCATTGAAACTGCAATTTGGACCTTCAACCCGTTGAGTCCCATCGAAGTCCACTATATGGAGAAAAATCCTGGAATGTTTTCGTTAAAAACCTTAATTTCTTTTCGACCGAAGAAAGAAAGACATGAACATCTTGAATGACATAGGGATGGGTAAATTAGCAGGAATTTTTTTTATTCTGGAACTGAACTAATCCTTTCAGTTGATTGTGATGAACTTTTTCTTTTCTTTCCTTTCTTAAAATAAAAAGTCAGAAAAAATTAATTCCAGCCAATGTAAGAACAATGTTATGAGATTTTGCCTTTTCTCTCTACAGAAATGTCCAGTTTTTTTACCTACAAAATTTTGCTGAAAATGTTGCTGTTACCACACCTTGATGCGTACACACATTTTTTTATTTTACTTTTACACTTTTCCCCACTGTTTTCAGCTATGATTTATAAAATATATGTATTTTTTTCCCTTGTGATTTTGGGGTGAAATTTGAACTGGACATGTTCTTAAGAGGTTTAGTGAGATTTACCAAAATAGTCCTTAAAGACAATCGGTGTGGTCAGATCAGAGGCTCCCAACAGTTTCTGTGGTTATTGCGGTGTTGTAGTTATCAGAGGAGCTCAGTGTGTGCATACTGGCAGGGTCTCCAGAGGGGATCTGTGTGCAGAAAGTGGATGAACGTGAATAACAGCATGAGAGAGAGAGAAGAGAGAGAGAGGGAAAGAGTGATTGAGATGCCCAACCCCCAGTAACACCAGGGAACCTGCTGTTGTCCCTCTGTTTCCATGGCGATGAGGATGAGCCGTTTGTTCTAAGCTCAGAACCGTGTGAGATGTTAGACAGGGAATAATGATTTGTGGAATGAAAGAACGTGAGGAAGAGGAGGTGAATGACAGAGGTAGAGCGACTAGATGAGAGCAACCATGAATCTGTTTGTATTGCATTTTGAATGAGCTAAAAGAACTCAGCCGATCACAGTGGCCTTGACCTTCTCCTGTGAGCTCCTTTGTTAGTGCTGGAATAAACTGCAGCTTAAGAGCTGTTTGAGGGTGGTGGAGTCTAATTTGAGAGAAGCTCTCATCTGTGTCTCAAGAGCCCAAAACGAGCTGAAGCCAATGTGATGGAGAGGTCACGGTGTAAACACAAGCGCTCTCTCTCCGTCTTATACATACAGACACATGCTCAACCCAGCCAACAAAAGATTCCCGTATTCCTCTAGCTCATTCCACATTTTGAGTCCAAAAAATGTATTACAGTGCTGTTGACTCTTGACTCTAATTAATTCAGGCAATGTTCTGCTGTTGGCACGGGACCGGTACAGGTACAGCTTTATTCATTTGTGAGGTGTGCCTGCGATGGCAGAATGCAATTTCTAAATTGAACACAGCGAGTCATGTGATCTGGTTGCTTTGAAACGAGCCAGAAGGATTTCTCGGCTGCCAGTTTTTCCATGTGATATATCTGGAGTTGCCGAATGTCACCGTCTTCAGGAGCGGATTTACACTGACACTCTTTTAATCCCCAGATTGTTCAATTTAATTAAGAAGGAGCACACGTTTCTCCCTGATGTGTCCCAAAGTTGGATGTGTGTCCTCCATAAACACTCAGGTTTGGATTTGTAGACTGGTGTTCTAGGGATCGATACTAAAAGAGTTTAAGAAAAAAAAGCACTGTTGTGCAACATTACTACTGTACTTTCTGAAAAACTGCTATTCCTATGAGAAGAGTTGGTTAGAATTGCATTAGAAAAAAAGAGGGGGGTGTGTGTGTGTGTGTACACTACTGTTTAAAAGTTTGCGGTCAGTAAATTTTTTTTTGAAAGTAGTCTCTTGTATTTATATGATCAAAAATGCATTCAAAGAATAATATTGTGAAATAGTATTACAATTTAAAATGGCAGTTTTACATTCATATTCCTGTGATGGCAAAGCTTAATTTTTAGCAGCCATTTCTCCTCTCTTCAGTGTCACATGATTCTTCAGAAATAATTCTAATATGCAGATTTGGTGCTCAAATGGTTGTGCTGCTTAATGAAGCTGCTTAATGGAAACTGCCAAAGAGGTTTTTTTTTCAGGCTTTTTTGATGAACAACCTTTGAGTAAACAGCATTCATTTGAGCAATGTTTTGTAACATTACAAATGTCTTTACTGTCATTTTTGATCACTTTAAAGGGGTCATGAAAACTGCCTTTGTTTTTTATTTTGTACTGTTCCCTGAGGTCCACTTATAATGTTTTTTACATAAAACAAAAACAATTTAGAAGCAAGTAAATACTCAGTACATATCAAACGAGTTCTTACTGACGTAGTTTGGCACTTCATTAAAAATAAGTTAATCAAATAAAGTTTATTCTCCCGCTTTTGTTTTTAGACTAACGAGAAAGTTTTGAGTTTTGTTTTTATAGCATAATGACCTCTTATATATCAAAAGATCAAGGTAATTTAGATTTCTTAGTTCATGATCCCTTTAATGCATCCTTACTGAATAAAATAATCAGATTATTTAGAAAAATAACTATTGTTAATATCTAAATGTAATATTTTCATAATGCATCAGTGTATAATGTATAGTGTTTGCTGAGAATGTACTTCTTTCATATATGCGAAATGGACATTTTAACGGAAATAAGTCATTTGAAACGAATCAAAATGAGAACAATCGAATCCAGAGCTAGTGAATCAAAATTGAATCAGGAAATGTGTATCAATATACCCAGCTCTATTTATGTGTGCCACAAGCCTTCATAATATTCCTCATTGCGGGCACTCACACATGCAGACACACGACCCGAGTCGAGCTTCTCTGTAACCTGCACAAAGACGCCTTTTTAGGACATGTGCTAGCTGTTCCAGAGAGATGTGTTCAACCTGATAAGAGTGCCCCCGTAACACGATTACAGCTATGACAAGGACAGTGATGGTTCTGTAATTTTATTAGACAGAAGCGAATCTGCAGCAAGGTGCAGGTCATCACTTTAAAGGGGAAACAGCACAAGCTTTCCAAGAGTTCAGCTTCAGAATACCATCTGGCGCTCAATGATACCATCAGTGGTTGACTTCAGTTCTCTGGCGCTGGAGTGAGTGTGAGCAGAATCGATTTACTACACATTCAAGTTCAAGAATGAACGGAGAAATTTCTCCTGTGAAAATTGCGAAGGTAGCATCACATGTTCTTATGTTTGTGTCCGTATCTTCAGGGGTTTGCAGTGAAGCTCTGTTCAGCGTAGTGTGTGTTGCATGTTGATATTGAAGTCACTTCGCTCGCTTCCTCTCTGAGGGGTAAATGGGAAATCATTACAAAGCTTGGAAAGTGTCCAGAAAGGGGTTTCCACGGCAACAGAAGCACCGTTCCCATCCGTCCCTCTCCATCTCTCTCATTCTTGGATGTGTAAGTGTGTCGTGTCCTCATTCCAGGACCTTCGTTCAGTCACTCACGTAGCCTTGATGATCATCATCATCACGTTTATGGATACATCCAAATGTTTCACATATTGAACTCAATTCCAGCCTTATATAAAGGTGATGAGCCATAAACCTTCATAAGTGTATATGTGAGTATGAATGACGCTTTATGCTTTCATAAGCGTGCACGCACCTTCATAAATATGTATGTAAATCAAGATGATAGGCCACACACCTTCATTAGTATGTGTGTGAGGGAAGCTGTGCTTGAGAAATATGCCTTGAAGTCATTCGCAGGCATTGCAGTGGGAGTGCGTTCTATTTATATCTAATAGCACATATGTAATCACAGTTTCCTTCTTAATTGAGGCAATTGGACACCATGTTCTCATGAGGATATCTGGAGAAAAACATGAGAAATCTTGGACTCTCTCCAAACACACAACATGGACATCAGTTCAGCCACATATGAGCCCGGTTGAAATCTTCTCACTCACTTGACTATCCTGCTGCCATCACCAGAGGCCTGCTGATGTCCTTCCTGCAGCTGGAACAATAGTAGCAAGCAGCAGCTGTCTAAACAGGTGTGGTGGAGTCTGTTGAGCAGAAGTCATTTGACAGATTCTGTTGCGTGTTCTTGTATTTTCTGATTTTGATTTGATCATTTTTGGCCTTCTGTCTTCTGTCTGTCTTTTCTTGTGCTGGATGCTCAGCTTCTGAATAGTTTTGTTGCACCCCCGGGGTATCACGTAAAAGGAAAACATCAGTCTGAGAGAACAGAAGATCATGCAGATTATCGGTAAAGAAATATGCCTTGAAGTCATTCGCAGGCATTGCAGTGGGAGTGCGTTCTATTTATATCTAATAGCACATATGTAATCACAGTTTCCTTCTTAATTGAGGCAATTGGACACCATGTTCTCATGAGGATATCTGGAGAAAAACATGAGAAATCTTGGACTCTCTCCAAACACACAACATGGACATCAGTTCAGCCACATATGGGCCCGGTTGAAATCTTCTCACTCACTTGACTATCCTGCTGCCATCACCAGAGGCCTGCTGATGTCCTTCCTGCAGCTGGAACAATAGTAGCAAGCAGCAGCTGTCTAAACAGGTGTGGTGGAGTCTGTTGAGCAGAAGTCATTTGACAGATTCTGTTGCGTGTTCTTGTATTTTCTGATTTTGATTTGATCATTTTTGGCCTTCTGTCTTCTGTCTGTCTTTTCTTGTGCTCAGCTTCTGAATAGTTTTGTTGCACCCCCGGGGTATCACGTAAAAGGAAAACATCAGTCTGAGAGAATAGAAGATCATGCAGATTATCGGTAAAGAGCTGAGACGAGAAGATCATCCGATTGCATTAGCTAGTTTTGCTTGTTCAGTCTTTCCATCAAGGGCATGTTGAACATTGTAGCATTTTTTTATTACTGACATTAGACTGTTTAAACTTTGGTGTACTCAATGAATTCTTATGTGTGTCTGTGTATTGATTTATTTAAATTTTGCACACACGATCACAATTGATTTTTTATTTATTTTTTTATTGGGGTTGGTATAAGATATTTTAAAGATTTTGAAAGAAGTCTCTTCTGCTCACAACGGATGCATTTATTTAATCAGAAATGACTGTTTTTCATTTTAATATATTATAAATGTAATTTATGTAATGACAAACCTAATTTTTTAGCAGTCATTACTCCAGTCTTCAGTGTCATGATCCTTCACAAATCCTTTTAATATGCTGATTTGGTGCTCAAGTACGATGACATTTCTCATTATTATCATTT